>NC_057803.1:652426031-652585412 GCF_018294505.1 Triticum aestivum | reverse complement strand
CCACACACACTAAGACTCCATCTCTCTCTCTCTCACACACACACAAACACACACACACACACTTAAACTCGGTCTCTCTCTCTCACACTCACACAAATTAAGACTCCATCTCTCTCTCTCCTCTCTCTCTCTCTCTCTCACACACACACACACACACACCACACACACTAAGACTCCATCTCACACACACATGCTCTAGGCGGAGCATTTGTTCCTACCACCCTTCATCCAACCTTACCCGTATGATAAACAATCACCTTTATTTACTTGCATAACATGGACAGATTCCACTTTACTTTAGTAGTCAGCAAACTTATCATATGTATACCTTTATAAAAAACGAGTTGACGATGATGGTGTGCCTACCATCTTGTAATACAGACCATATGATCTATATCTGACAGATAGAAAGCAAACTATGATAATTTTACAAAAGATACCCGCACCTCTCTCCACATCATTATCTCCCGCAACCTCATTGCTCAGCAATTAAAAAAGGAATAAGTCTCTGGAACAATCTAGCATGCATGGTGGCCGCTGCCTCCTGCCGGCGCCGTCCATCCCCATGCCTCCGCCCATTCCGACCACCTGTCACCACCACGCTCCACTCCTCCTTGCCTTATCTCTCATCTTTTATTTTTTCGATGGCATTCTTGAGATACCAGTTTTCCAATAAAATTCTCGTGATATCATTAGTTTTTACACATGGGATTACTCCTGCATGGGTCAATCATGACAAGTGTTTTGTAAAAAATGCATATTGATGTTCCGTGCAATGCACGAGAATCTTGCTTGTAATTATATAACGCAAATCATGAGCAGAAAGTGACATTTTTTTGACACAACCACGTTAACATGGCCACATAAATCACGAGCAGGAAGGAGAAGGGAAGCGGGCTGTGGAGTAACGTTTTTACCACAATTTATTAGGAAATTGAGTGCAATAATTGAGTAATTTTGCAAAGTACCATTACTACTACACCTGAAACGATTCAAAACCTATAATCCCTTGCCAACGCGCGCTTCCCGCGTGAAACGGACAGCGTCGCCTAGAGCGTCAGTGCCACATTAATGCCCGGCCAGAGCGGAGGCGACCTCTCACTGGCACCGGCTTTGAAGTGGCGCGACGGTCGAGAGAGCGCCGCTTCCCGGTGCACGCGACTGCTCCGTGTCGAGACTGGCCATAGGCCCTGTTTGGATACATGGGTTAGAGTTAGTTTGAGCTAGTTGGGGCTCAAATAGCCCTAAAGTATCCAGGAATGAGGGTTTAAATTGAAGCAAGTTGCACCGAACCCACCAAAAAAAACTATCCCACCCAAGAGGTGCTAACTAGAGATAGTTCTCATTGGGACCACTGAAAAATCACTTTTCTCTCTCTATGAAGTGCATTTATTGTCAATCTAACCCTGTCACCCAAACACCTCTTTGGCTACAGTTAGTTCAGGGTTAGTCATGAGTTAATCTAACCTCTAGCTAAGTTAGAGTATCAAATAGGAGCAGTATAGGACATGCAAGTTACTCAAAGCATACAGGCAAATTCGTACGTGAAAGGATTTTTTTCTTTTTGAAAACGGAATGTGAAAGGAATTTTTTTTAGAATTCTCTTGGCATGTCGCTAACATGTGATAGTTAACCGACCTCAATAGACGACAGAAATGCCAGCCCACCGCACTTTGATAGAGACGAGGAGGGAGAAGCGATACAGGCTGCTGGATTACTAGAGATAGGTGTCGCACGGAAGCCAAAAAATATGGTGATAGCGTGGGTTAGCCATGTACTAGTATGATGTAACTACACTGGGCTGCCGTGTTTCGTACTCTTCCAGTCCACTGTGGAGATGATTAGTTAATTTTATATCGCTGAATAATATTAAATATTATGAGTGCAGACGCTCCACCACGAGGTTCCTTGCTCCTTCTCGATCGTCCGGAATCTATGTTCTTCCACTCTATTTTTTTATGTGAGCTTTGTTCATCCTTTTACCAACATGCGAGACATCTAGCATCAAGGCACACGTGTTATGCAACGATCATATCATCTATATGAAGAACATGTGGCACTGGAACTACGAGATGCACATGTACCCGGGAGTGGACGTACGAACCTGAGTAATGTAGCGTAGTAAGTGGAGTAGAAAGGCACAAATGGTATGAACATGAGTGGCATACAGGGTGTGTTTGGTTGCGTTCTCGTCTCAGCATAGTTGTTCCCTCTTCATGCATGCTCAACTCAACACCCCTTTTCATGCATGCTCTTTTCATGCATGGTTCTAGTGTATTTGTGCTAAACTAGTATGGACTCATGCACCCTCCATACACTCTACCAAACACCCAAAAGTAGGTCGAGAAGGAAACTCTTGGGCGGCATTTGTCTCTTACTACGTACTACAACTAAATGTTGTACGTGCAATGCACGGTGATGTTATGGAGTACGTGTATAAGTACTGTACTACTACTATATTAGTTCGAGGCACATATTAACTTTTTTATTTGTTTACGTGTATGCCCCGAGACCTTCCAACTAGATGTGTCTTTCTCTCCAGGTCACACTTTGTATCGTTCATACAGCTAAGTACTATTACGTGTGGTCTCCGACCGAGAAATGGAAGAAGTGGAGACGCTCTACCACGCTGTTTTTTTACGCTGGGCTCTACCACGTTGTTCATGTCCCACTCCTTTCGCTGACGTGTGGGACATCCAGCACGTGCCGTGTTTGGCACCCTTCATCGTAAGAGTTGAAACGCTAGCATTCATCAGAAATAAAAAATCTATCTATCTATCTATCTATACCTCTATACCTCTACTAATTGGGCACTTCCAAGAAATTACCATGTTAATTAGATTTTATGGGCCGTTAATCTGGTGGGACCGAATTATAACGGTGTAGATCGACTCAGAGAAAAAAAAACTCACGTATCTCTCTCCAATGACCCAATGGACTCACAAGAAAAAACTCATGGACGTATGTTTCTCCCTTGACCCAACTCTCTCTATCTCTCACGTGTCTCTCCAATGATAAAAAGATTTACGTACGACCCAAGTCCCTCAATCATGCAATCTCTCACGTATGTGTAACAAACTCTCTTTCCTGTGACACAACTTCCTAAATCAATCACCGAATCTCTCACATATCTCTAACAAACTCTCAAATCAGCCCTACAAAAAGGGTAAAAAAACTGCCATATCACTTATCCTACAAAAAGAAAAAGCTATCTCCTAGTGTCACCTACGCCGCCCCACGATCCTCTCCCGCTGACACGATATTAGCGCCGGCGCCACCTGTCCTCTCGCTGCTATTGCTGACGACTTTCAGGCGAGTGGCACAAGTTCAATATGAAATCCTCCTCGGCTGCAGGTGCACATAGGCGAGAAAACATGCACATGGAAAGCCATGCGCCTGATCTCCATGTTAACTCCTGATCTCCATGTTATGCCCAGCCATGACTAAAAGTGAAAGAGAAAAGATTCATTTGTTGTACTTCATGCAGTCGTCAGTGTGGGAGGCCATCGTGCTGTTGTGGAGGGCTTCAAGTGTAGTGCCGCAGTATTTATACAACTACCCTGCCTGGTGCATCCCGTACAGCCGTACTTGCCTCCATGTGCAGGAAACTAAAGGTAATTAAATCAGATGCATTTGTTCTACTATTTACTTCAATTAATCGCTTCCTTAAACACACATATGGCTGCTGCGTGGTGATGAATTTAGGAGTATTTACAGAAAGCATGTCATGCGTATGTCTACAATGACCTCCCTGCAATATGCGGACTGGCCCATCGACTGAGCCGTCGGACGGAGCAGCTCGCAGGTCTACATGCTGGAAGGGACGGCCATATTGTGTCGCCTGCGCGCATTGCTGGGCGAACGGGTTCAGATCGATCCTCCATGTATCGCCATCTTTTGCCAAATCCTTTTCCACCATGATATCCGCCGCTCGATCTAGACCAAGGTTTTGGCTACCGAGGGGCACTTTTTTCTTGTGGGTCACCGAGAAAATCGGTTACCACGGTTACCAAGAAATTCCGAGAAAATTTCGGATGAATTTTTTTGAATCCGAACAAAACTCGTCAAAAATCCATTCAAAATTCATTCAAATTCAAAATTTCGGAATTTTTCGCTCGAGAAGTTGATTTCTCGTGGGGTACTGGGAAACACGATAACTGGTTTTCTCGGGCGGTACCCAAAACCATGATCGAGACACAACTCGCGTCCACATGATACTCATGCCGCACCCAGAAGTCAATCCTATGGCATTGGCCGTCCTGGCGCTCTTATTGCCGATTGATTGCTTTTCAACTTAGCACTTGATTGATCTTCTAGACAGACGTGCAAGTGCACAAAGTTTACTTGATGGATCCTCTCAAAGCGATGGAACATCTGTTCGTGCAGGCAGACTACACGTCAGATGCCAGTCTCGCACGCACTAAGGACATATGGTGTACTGCCCTCTGTCGATTACTTCCTGTCGAGATGCAGGTATGTGAGCTAAAAAATCAATTGATCTGGCAAGATGTGCAAGTGCACAAAGATGGCTTGATCTATTCTCCTCGGCTGCAGGCACACACACGTGAGAACAGCTGAGAGGTATCTAATCAATTGGTATACACAGTGGTACATGCTTAGCTAGCTGTTCATATTTAGCTACTAATCATACTGACACTGTAACCCGGCCGTCACTAATCAATTGGTATACACAGTGGTAGATGCCTTTCTCTTAATGAAATGAAATCAATGATGGCTGTTTTTCTTCAAAAGAAACAGTGGTGCATGCATGTTGAGGTATCTCATTAATGCGTGTCCATATTGATATTACGATAACTGTAGTCTATAATAAATGCATAGATAGATAAATAACCATTACTCTTAATGTTCAGCCTGTATTGATGTGTTGTTGATACATAACCATTACTCTTAATGTTAAGATTGTATTCATGTGTGTGTACTGTGTACACGCAGCAGGTAGAAATTCGCCATGTCGTTCCGAGGAGGATTCTCCCATCCGCAAAAAAATAAACGGACCAGCAAAAATCTCAATCGACCATACTTATAGTGAGAACTGGTACTATTATGTCCTGAAAATAGACTTTTGTAACTTCTTATGCTTTTCAACACATGAATATAATAAAACTTATGATATGAAGTCCAATATGAAATCCTCCTCGGTTGCAGGCACACACAGGCGAGAACACAAGTACAAGGAAAGCCATGCCCCTGATCTCCATGTTATGCCCAGCCAAGGCTCAGATTGAAAGAGGAAAGATTCATTTGTTGTACTAGATGCAGTCATCAGTGTGGGTTCAGCCTTTAGAGGACAGATTGAAAGAGAAAATTTAATGCCAAAGGATGTTTCAATTGCGGCAGCTGCGGTGTTGAAACTTCAGAGTAATCGGGTATGCTCCCATGAGGCACCAGGTCATGAAACTTTTCACGGATGCGTTCTAAGCAAATATTTTAAAATGAAATTCTAGCTATCTTTCAGTAGAGGGCTCTTGCTTGGTTCTGGAAGGAACGATCTGATTGGTGTCATACAATCTGCAAGTGTACATATTGTACACATTTTTCTCTTTAATTTAGTAACTTTTGCATTACGCAGGCATGAGTTGTTAAATGTGTTCTTATGATTCTTGCAATAGTTGAATAAATATTCATTATTCTTGCACGCATGTCCATATAAAGATTTGTTATTCAGCCTTTAGGTGTAGATTGAATTATTTGTGTGTGCATGATAAAATATTTGTTACTATATGCCTTTTTACCTACCGTTTTATGGCTTATATTTCTAAAGGTTATTACACAGAAGATTCCCTAATTTAGTTTCTCAAAATCATATTTAAATAAGTGTTGTTTGTTTGAGGTGAATACGTATCTTCTGAGGATTCTTGATCAAGAAGCGAGGTTGCTCGACTGATTTCTTACATAAGCATAACCATGCAAAATTAGTTTAAGTTGTTTAAATTTAAAAATAGTACAGATTTAATGATTGTTTCATTATTCAGATGCTTAAGAAAGTTAGACTATTAGTACACAGAACTTATTTCTAATGTGGCATGTGTAATCTTTTCCTTTTGTTTTGAAATAGTCCTGTGTGGTAATTCATTCTGAAAGATAAGAGCAGGCTTATCTGCCATTATAGTGGGCATCTAACTTAAAATAAATTGTTTAAATGTGATATTACATTTTAAATTCATTTGGAAAGATATGAGCAAACCAGTATCAATGAGTCTACTACAGTGTTATTCGAGTAAATAGTTTTATGGCACTATCAATGATTCTACTGCAGTGCTATTCGAGGACACGGGTGAGAGGGTGATGATTTATGCTTCCATTATTACTGAACATGTAATGTGGCTTTGCTAAATCTTTGTATCGTTCGGTATGTGCGATGTGTGTGCAAGGCATCGACTGGTAGTAGCATAATTGAAAACAGCTCCGGGACACGAGGTATGGTATATTGAACTTGAAAAGTGATCCATGACAGATGGCGTATGGACTCTGCTCTTGGCCTCTTAGTTGGCACCGAGAATGCAGGTGTAATAAGGAAGCACATGCCGAAACCAGTATGCACAATGGCTTCAATCTTGACATATACATGTGAATACATTGTTGTGACTTGGAAAATTTAATGCTTGCTTCCAAATATTTTGTCATATGCTGGTCTTCTTAAAACCACAATCTCATTATTCCTTTTCATTGGAGCTTAACTAACCAACGAATTTCCGATTTGCTGCTTTCAATTCTCAGATTTATTTTCCTCTGTATATTTAATCAAATGCAAAGGATTTGCAAGTCATACTCTTGTATTATAATTGAACACTTTGAACGAGATTTAATTTAGACATCGCTGTGCCCATCTGGTGTTCTTATAAATCAATGTCGCTGTGGTGTAGACAAACAAAAGTTAGATGTCTCTTGATGTTGGCAACAAAGTTACTTGCAAGTTACAGATTCATAAGTTTGGAAGGTAAATATGTGAGATTTGACATTATGAACCCTTATTGTTGTTACCGCGTAGGTTATATTACAAGTTTTCACCTTGATTTGTTTTATTCCTTTGCCCTATTTTAAAACTTCTCTAATTCTATTTCTGTGTGGAAATTGTATGTGAACCAGCAACATGTGATATGCTTTGATTGTTGCTTTCATTTGGCATGCTATATTTGAGAGGAAAATAGAGAGTAGCACATTTGATGAAAAAACAGTAGATAAAAATTTGATGTAGTAATTATACTTATAATCCAAGAAAGGAGTTTGTAAATGCATAAGCAATAACTGAATCACACAATATGGTTGATTACCGCTATGTTATTTGTCCTGAAAAATAGGGCATTTTAGGAACAAGCATAGTCCTAAACATGTGTATTTGACCATTACTTGGTTCATACAATTATTAGTTAAAACTATTTTCATGAAAATTTAAATGGTAGGTAAAAAGTTAAAAAACACAATGCATAAACTATCACACTAAGTTTGGTACACAACCGAAATATGATCAAGAAATCTGCAGTTTTTTCTTGACACGTATAGAACATAACACATACACAACCTTACTCAGAATTACTTTGATGGTAATCACTATAAATATATTTTATTAATATTTATATCAAATAGGCATTTATTACCCTAGCCCGTGCAACTGCACGGGTTGATGCGTAGTAATTATAAATCGGCAGTGATACTATTTTTTTTGCGAACCAATCAGCAGTGATACTACCACGCGGTTTTCTTGCTCCTTGATATCGGAAAGAATACTTCCGTTCGCCAACATGTGGGACGTCGACCATCCTGGTCCACTTGCCATGCACGCAGAACTCCAAGGGAGAGTCACCCAGGTCGTCGCGCCGCAGTAACAATGACTAATGAGCCGTCAAATCACTAGTAGTGTATGATTTTCATATTCCTATCCAATGAACAAAAGGAGGCCTCTGTTGGAGTAAATACTGTAGCTAGCAGTACTGTTGGTACAGTAGTTTTCTTCAAGAAGCGGAATTCAACGAAGTCATGATGGTTCCTTCGTCCGAGCAACTTCAAAGTGGGAAGTGGGCCTGTGATTTGACGGCTCATTAGTCATTGTTACTGCGGTGAGGTTTGAAAACCTGCGCTACTGGTAAGTAGCAGTAGCGAGGGTTTTTAACCCTCGCTACTACTAAGCGGTCTCTACCGTGCCCCCCGGGACATGCCATAGTAGTAGCGCGGGTTTTGAAAACCTCGCTACTACTAAGTTTGATAGCAGTAGCGTTGGTTTTTAGCCCTCGCTACTACTAAGTGGTGCCATAGTATTAGCGAGGGGGTAAAAAACCGCGCTACTACTAAAGGTCCCATTTTCAAACTCTACCCCCCCCATGGATCGCCTTTTCAGTTAAAAAAAATAAAATGATGAAAATGTCAAAAAAATAAAAGAAAATAAGTTTGCCATGTGATATGTGGTCTAGTTGTTGGGAAAATTTGCAAATATGATTTTCGACTTTATTTGCAAAATCTCTTGAGAATTTGTAAAAATGGGCATAACTTTTATACTAACTCGGATGAAAAAGTTTTTTATATGAAAAATCATCTACTCGAAAAGTTACATCCAAATTTAACCGGGGGAACGACGTTAAACATTTTCAAAATCCTCAAAAACCTAAGAGAAAAAAGTTACGGGGCTTTTAAGATCTAGAGTGGAAAAAATCGAAAAAAATTCAAACTGTGTGGTCAAACTGTAGTCAAACAATGGTCAAACTAATTATTCTAGAATATTAGTGTTACTAAATAATTATTTTAGTTTTTTTGAATTTTGGTCAAATCTGGTCAAACTATGGCCAAACTGTGGTCAAACTGTGGTCAAACTAATTATTCAAGAAATATTAGTGTTACTAATTTTTTAGAACAATAGTTTCAAACTCAAATAGTGAAATGTGTGACTTCATGCTCAAGCTAAATTCCTGAGGTTAATAGGATTGACATCTTACTATTGTCAGGAAAACAACAAGTGCAGACTTGGAAACGAGGGAGAATAGAACCCGGAAGTTAAGCGTGCTCAGGCTTGAGTAGTGAGAGGATGGGTGACCGTCCGGGAAGTTAGATGATTTAGAATGATGAGGGGTGATTAGAGATTAAATTGAGCAGCGATGAGGGGTGATTAGAGATTTGAGGTTAAAATAATTCAGAAATTTGAAAATTAGGGAAAAAATCGAAATATTTTTTCAAAAAAACCCCGCGCTGGTAGTAGTAGCACGGGTTTTTACCCACGGTACTACTAAAGGACGTAGTAGTAGCGCGGGTGGCACCCGCGCTACTGCTATACGTTAGCTGTAGCGCCTTATTAGTAGCACCGGTCCCTGCGCTGCTAATAGGCCCAAAACCCGCGCTGCTGCTAGGCTTTTCCCTAGTAGTGATAGGAAGTGAGATGACATGCATCTCAATTCCTATAGAGAAAGAGATGCCATTTCATGCATAGGATAGGAATTTTTCCACTTAGTCTAGGCTAATGTACTCGTAATTTGCTCTAAAAACTACAGTAGTAACTAGTAGTACTGGTACATGCTCGTACTCAGACACAGACACACACACTAACTACTACTCCTAGTACTACTACTTCTCACATGCTGGCCAGACGTCGTCGTTCTCCTTCCCGGCTTTGTCGGCGACACCCCACCGTGCTTGCATCTCCGCCGACCTCTCCGCAGCAGCGCATGCGCCCTTTTCTTTCTTGCAGTGGTGGGCCTCTCTTTTTTTGAGTGCTTTCTGACTTTTCCACTCCCTCTGTGCGGCTTTGGCCGCCTCTTGCTCTACCGCCCATTCGGCCTTGGCATCTTCAAATTCCTCCCACATAGTTGTGAGGTCGCGAGCGGCGATGAACTCGGCACAGCGGGATGCCATCGCTTCCCTACCATTTTGTGTGCGTTCATGGGCGGCGAGGAACTCAGCGCAGCGGGATGCCATCGCTGCCTTACCGGTTAGTGTGCGGCGCGGTGGCATGAACAACGCTTGGTGAGAGCTCTGGGGTGGAGTGGCCGGACAACCGTATAGTGCATTGGTTTGTCAAGAGCTCAAGGACAGAAGACGAAGCAAATTAGGATTCCCCTTCAATCCTGGTCATTTATTACCGAGTAAAATGCATTGGCGGTCATCGAACTTGTCTTGATAGCTCACTTTGATCATTGTATACGAGATATGGTGATTATACGGTCGCTGGCTCAGCGTATACTCCCTCCTTTCCGGTTTATAAGGCTCAATTCAAAAATCTCACTAACCAAGGTAGATGGTGAGCGGTGGAATACTTTTTGTAGTTTGCAAAAGCATCTAATTAATGCTCTTGTTTTTCTCAAAAAATTATGCTTATCAATGCATTACTTGCAATGCATGCATGCATAAAGTACATGCATTGGTCAATTTTCTCTCAATACTTGCATGCAATTATTTAATGCACCTTGGAATCTGAACATGTGATGGGAAACTACCAAATTGAGCCTTATAAAATGGAAAAACTAAAATTTTGAGATAAGCCCTATAAACCGGAAAGGAGGGAGTAGCTCCGTATTTGTATGGTTGACCAGTCAAATAGTCTGCATGCGCCTGAACGTGGGGACCGAATTCTCCGGGTACTAATTTCCAGAAAATGGCCCTTGTGCTCACCAGCCTCAGGATAACTGTTAGCTGATGAGGTACCGACTTGATATAGAAATTCCAAGCAAATACAAAATATGTAGTACAAGACCATTCTGGTCTGTGAGTACAACAAATGGTTTCTAGTGGTTGATGGCGGAAGCGGTTTGTGAATCATCAGTGTCTATGGGACTCCATTTCTCACAGGAACAGCTGACCAGGTTAACTCCTATCTTCGCGATGCTGCTATCACCGTTGCTTAAGTTCCGGGTCTGTCGACATGGTCGCTCCTCTCCGCGCAAGAAAATCTGGCCAAGACAATAGCCAGGGACAAGCTGGTGAGTACTTTGAATGTACTCGCAAACATTATGAACACATGCATAATATGATAGTGATGTGCTGAAAATATTATATGAACATAACGTCAGTCACCAATGATAAATAAAACTCTGATGCGTACGAGCATGTTAAAATATAAATATGCAATAACATAAAAATATTTAAATTATGAAATAAATAACAAACATGCCACAGTCGGGCGTCTGAGCGACACCACATAAAGGGCTTTAAAAGAAAGGCCACAGTCGGGCGTCTGAGCGACACCACATAAAGGGCTTTAAAAAATGCCACAGTCGGGCGTCTGAGCGACACCACATAAAGGGCTTTAAAAGAAATGCCACAGTCGGGCATCTGAGTGAAACCACATAAAGGGCTTTAAAAGAAATAATCATAGTGAATATCCCGGAGGTAGAACCATCCCAGAGATACTCGATAATAACAATAATAACACGGGTTAGTCAACAATAATAATAATCGTAATTATCACAAGTCACAGGTAGTAATTCCAGTTCTGGTTTAACAGTTTCACCTCCGAAGGCCGACACTAAGACCGACACTTGACCCATCCCAGACTGTAGTCCTTCACCATGGACACGGCTATTCGAATAGGTTTAATCTCTGCAGAGGGTGTACTCTTTATCCATGAGTAACGGATTCCATTAGTCCATCGGGACTAATTTTGTCTACGGTCTTTTTGTTGGAAACACACCTAACTTGCACACACCAGCTTAACTCGCATGTGTCTGGAATCACCCACGACACCTGTCAAGCAAAACTCTAAGTGGGGGGGCTACAACCTCGACGTAACATGGGATCACAAAATTTATACCGCGCGCAAAACTGGGGAAGCTACCCCCTTCGGCTACAACCGAAACACCCATGCTCCCGGACCAGGTGGCATGACTACCGGATGCCTCCATTATCTTCCACCACGGCCTCTCTGTACGGTGTGTGCTAGGAAAGTGGTTAACAACTTACTAAACCGTACCCTACTTATCGTAGAGACGAGTGGTAGTATGAAGCAAGTATGGGGGTTTACTGGCACAAGACTCGATCTACGGTCGACTCAGGAGGTTGTATTATATCCTGCATGATTAGCATAACAATGCACATATTTCAAATAACAGATAGAAACATCACGCGACATGTCCCTCATGCCATACCGGACACGACCATCTCGACGGAGGACTAGGGACAAGACCGTGTCTACCCAAGACAGAGGCCGTCCCGGCTTCCCTTCCGGTATGCATGAAAGACGTATGATGGTGATTTCCATCACAAATCATGTCAACTTCATTAGCATAAACTCATTAAAATGCACTCATAAGTAGGATCACTTCCTCACATAAAATGACGTATGCACGTGTCGCGGTGGTGCTGTCACCGATTCAAACAACACACACATAAATTACACCAGGGTTCAGAATGCTAGCCTTCAGGTCATGGGAAAGAAGGGTGCATCCAAAACATCTTGAAATCTTCAACATTCCTATTTAAAAGAATATATATGAATTAACACACAAAAACAAAAAAGCACAAAAAGTTGTCTTGAATTTTTTTCAAATAAATCTTAAAATAAACTAAACAATATTTGAAAGAGGTAGGAAAAAGAATTAATTCATTTGGAGTTGTATTTAAAAAGATACAGCCGATCAAAGTTTGTTCAAAAATCTGATATTTAAATAAAAACAGAAAAGAAAATGCTTCGAAATATACGTACACGTCGAAGGCGCATTTTGGAAATGCGCTTCCAGTTATCCAGCGTGGATTGTGCCTGAGTCACTGATAGTGGGCCCGCCTAGCCCACTAGTCAGGTTTGACTAGTCCACTTCCCTCCTCTTCCTCTGCCCGAGAGAGGGGGCGGGACTCCGGCGACGCTCGCCGGCGAACGGCGGCACCGCTCGACAAACGGAGGTCACCCGCGGGCTCAGGGTGTCGAGGCGGTTACTCCGGTGGTGGTTTCGTCCTCTGGGGTGGACGGAGCCGCCGGCGGCGAGCTCCGCGGCGGACGGAGGTCGTCGGAAAAAGTGTGATCTCGCCCGCGGTGTGTCCCGATCAAGACTGAGTAGGGGGACGGACTCACGAGAGGGTGAGGGGGTTCCTGGTGGAGAGAGTGGAGAGGGGGAGGTCCTGGTGGCGCCAGAATGGCCTGGTTAGTGATGGCGGCTGGAGTTGCCGGAGAGGAAGGAGATGACCCTCTCCCTTCGATCGACGGCTAAGGGGGCACGAGTGGGACGGTGTGAGACTGCCTTCGTGCGGGTTTGAGCTTGGGGTCTCCTTATATAGGCGATTGAGGTCGGTTTGCGGCGGCCGTGGGTAAGCTTGCCGGCGACCGCCATTCTGTAGCTAGGGCGACGTGGCGGCGATGCACGCTAGAGGACGGAGCTGTGGATGAGCACGCACTGCTCCAGGAGGCAGGTGACAAGCGCTGGTGGCTTGGGCGGCGCCGACATGGCCGGGGCTGCAAGCGTCCACCAGCTAGCCGCCACGGCCGTCCTGACGGTGGCGCTGTGGGGTGCCAGGTTGGTCGGGGTGGTGTGGCGGTGCAGGGGAACACGGAGTGTTGGCTGGGACCGGTCACGGGCCGGATTGAGTGCGGGACGTGATGCGGCGGCTCGGGCGCTCGTGGGTGCCAAACGCACGCTCTGGGCGCGCCCAGAGCACGCCCGGGACATGCTCGACGAAATGATAGGGCAGCCTAGAGGTCGCGGATGAAGCTGGCAAGAAACAAGACTAGACTAAGGTTAGCAAGGGACTAAAGGGACATGGTGGATTGGTCAGGGGTTCAAGCTTACTATGTAAACTTGAAGTCGTGCCAAATCTGGCTATGCACTCAGAGTGTTTGACAAAATGCCAAACGCACCTAGGTAGTTCTTGGAGTGGCCAAAATCTCCAGATCAGTGTCTCTGTGGATGTAAGAGAGGGTGGTGAAGTTGGTTTGCAACAAGGAGAAACTTGCTAGTGCAAGTTTTGCAAAACCACACTTCTGGACAGGGAGTAGATGGCATCATTACATGGAGAAAAAATGTTCCAAAGAGTGCATGCTCCTGGACTTAGGGGTTTTGCAGGGTTGGCTACAAGCATGAGAAAACAGGTCACTTGAGTAAGGAAGGATGGGGTTGCAGTAGAAAACACAAGTCTCGTCCAGAATGAAAAAGAGGTTGATGCACTCAAATCTTCCAAAGAACATCACTATGTCTTTGCATAAAGTTGGATGGCATGCTACTACTGATATCCCATAATTTTGGTGGAGGCTCAAGGGAAATATTTAATTGGGTTGTAGTGTAAAATTGCCCACTGGACCAGAGAAGGAAAACATGTGTAACACTCAAAATAAGCAATGAAATAATTTTATTATAACACAAAAGGGATCTAGGGGCATCACATGACATCTCCAAATTTTGGTTGAAATACTAGTTAAAGTTATCAACAGGTTGCAGTACAAACAGAGCTCCAAAAATTAAAACAAGCCATTTTAATGATTAAAGCTCAGGGTGAAATAATTTTATATATAAATCTACTGATTTAGAAATTGTTTTAATGAGATGGCATAGGAGTCCAAAATTTTGGAAAGCTCCACCAGGGAAAGATAAAACTCAATAACATAAAAAAAAGAGTTTTCTTTCTGAAATCCACAGAAAAGTCCAGAATGCAAAAATTTAAAAACTCCTGGCAAGATTTTAATACCAGAAACTTGGTTAAATTTTTGGGGTGTTACAATTACTAACCCCCTTAAAAAAATCTCGTCCTCGAGATTTGCTAAGGTTTGTAAAACAAAAATACTTTTACTAGATCAAAAGATCATTTACACAAGCGGTAAAAAGAGGCTACAATGAGAGGGCAATAAGTGGTGAATAACTACAGTGTGGGAACTGGCGTTGTGTGGAGAAATTCCACGTTCAGGACAATGAGTGATTTCTAAGCGGGATGTAGTGAATTTAGAATAAATTCTAAATTCAACAATACGTTGGTCGTACCCGAGAGCACAGTGCTCCCTCTGGCTGACAAGTGGGACCGGGGCGCACTGTTAGTCTCTCCTTCTTCCTCTGGCTCTCTCTTCTTCCTCTCTCCTGCGTGCTTTCCCGGCTTTCTCCACCGGCGACGTCTAGCGCGTAGAGCATCTAGGCCGTACTGCGGTAGTGCGCAGCATGCTTGCTGCCGGTGCAGTGTGCACTCACATCGCGGGCCAGTGCGCTGTCGGCACTGCTCGCGGATTCGCCTCCGAACACCGGCGATCGGGCGACGAGCGGCGCTGGTGGACTTCGTCCACCGTACACCGATCCCGAGCTATAAAACGACCGCGGTGCTCCTTCTTCATCTTCGCACCTGGCCTCGCTTCTCCTCCTTCTTCTCCTCCATTTCTGCTCACCGGAGCTCGAGACGAGGCTCCAATGGCGGAGACGGTGCCGGACTGGTATGTGATCCTGGTGTGTGGAGGGATGGCGGTAGTGCTAGGGCTCTCTGTGCTCCTGTGCGCGATGATCTATGATGATCTTTGTGATGCTGCCGCTCGGGTGTTGGCTCTCCGCGGTGGCGGTGATCATGAGGATTAGGCGTAATCCCGAGTGTTTACCGTTATCGGTGTGTTGGAGGTGGATAGTGTCCGGATGATTATCTGCTAATCTCTCCCTTGGTGGCATGTGGAGTGCTTAGAAGGGTGGTTGGTGAGATGCAACATGGTTGCGTGTATTTCAGGTAGTGTAAGAGTCCGAGTGGTTGTGGGTCTGCTGCCGTGGTGCTGCGCGAAATAAAACAAATAATCCATGGAGCGAGAGGATGAAAGATGCAGCAATTCTGCAAGAAGAAAATCCCATTCCAGGATTTTTCGCGGTTACACAGGTTGCTCATGAAGAAAACCACTCACAAACGTAAAAACTAAATACTCGACTCGTCGCACAAATTCGAGGTACCATGCATAAGTTACAACATAATAGTAAATGCTGAAATAACAAATACAGGATTGACGTCTAAAATGAGAATGGTAACTAGACAGGGTCTCAAGGAAAAGTCTCTGGTAGTGGAACACACTCCTCTTCTATCGGAGGGAGTGGGTTGACCAGCCGATGTATGAGTCTCTCTGGATCGGGCCTCAGTGGTCTGCCGATTGCAATCTAAGGATTCAGATCAGTGAGATTGTGGAGATAATCCATCACTCGCTGGTTCAAGTGCTCTTGCGCGATGATGTACTGGATGAGGTTGGCCAATACTGGGTCTCTCTCAATTCGCCCACCGGGAAAAGATGTTACTCCCCCCGGGCGTTGCACGGCTCGGAAAGTAATAATATCCTCGCTCGCGGGCATAGGGCACTGCGGATCGAAGACGAGCAATCGCTTTGTTCGTAGCAGCCTCTATGGCCAAACGTGGGGTTGGCATAGATTTCCCCATGAAGGAAACCTCCGTTGGATCTTGGTTGGGGTCTACGGGAGGAATGTGTACTGCTGCCCAATATTCCGAGGTGGAAGGGGTGATTCTCGATTTGAACAGCTCGTACTGGGGTGGCTGGGTAGAACCCATGGTACTGCAGGTAAAGTCCCACAATATTTTGACAAAGCTACCTGGGGTTGCATCTGGGGTTCTCCGATAAATACTAGGGCTCGGCATGGCCAGAGATGGTTGTGAGAGTGGTGCACGAGGTGAGGATTGCTGGGTAAGGTCACAAGGTGGCCTCCTTATATAGCATCTGGGTTGGCTTATTTACCGTGGTGAAAGGTAATAAATCCGCCAGATTAGCTCCAAAGGACGGGGTCAGTGTCAGGAGATATACATATCTCATAAAGAGACGTGTTACTGTGCGTGTCGTCGGGGTTGGGTTTGGTAGCTGTGCCCGGAAAATGTGCACTATGCGCTGACAAAAATACGCAAGGCTACCATTAAAACAGAGGCACAACGACATGCTGCGTTAATACACAAGATTACATGATTACAAAGCGGGGATACACTGAGACTCGGCACTACTCATACAGCTTAGTCTACCTCATTTACGTCTAAACAGGCGTGTCTGGTGGATGTCGAGACTTCTCCACGTGTCTCACTGCTGGGATTAGTCGGAGATGGCGGAGGAACTGCAGGGTCGGGGTAGCGATGATGACCATCGCGGGGATTGTTGGCCACAATCCCGTTGGAGTGTGCCCCCAAAAGGTGACGAAGCACTTCTAGGGTCATCAAGACACCTTGGCCGCTGGTTGGAGCTGACCTCAGGGTCTCGATCAGGTGTCCAAACAGCATGACTGGGTTGTCAGTGTCGGACTCGGTTTCCCTGATTGCCGGGGCTCGGCGAACCAGCTCTCCTCGAGCTGCGATCAGATCAATAATGATTTGATCGAAGAATGCCTCTAGTGCACTTACATAGTGCACTAGGTGCAACAATGCGGGATCCATCTCGTGATCTTCGTTGGCAACTTGGGGTGGTCTACCATACCCTTCACGCCTGGGGTAATAGTAGAACGAGCGATAGTTAACTCTGGGCGACAACTGCCGGAGTTGAACTATAGCTTCTCGAGCTGCTAGCTCGATGGCTTGTGGCTCGAAGGAATTTGTTCTTCCGGTGAACCTGTAGGGGCGTTCTGGTGACAAACCCCTACCGTAGATGTGCACAGTGGCCCAGAATTGGCGGTCTTCACCGCTCATGGGTCCTTGGTACACAACATATTCTGGGGGCTCTTCTAACGCGTAGGCACGACGGGCGAGGTTTGCGAGTATGATCACGAAACCTCCAAGATTGGTTGTTGTGGTCTCATTGTGCACTATGGGACCAGGCATTGTGGCTAGGTTGGGGAAGAGGCTGTGTTGGGCCGGGTTGAGGTTAGCCTGCCCTTTTTATAGAAAAGGGAATGGAGTCTTCCTTCGCACGCTTGCGAATGAGACATTTTTGCCATCGGTCATTGGCGTGTGATCGACAGGCTAGACTAATAGGTTGGGCACCGACTGCCAAAAGTGTCGGGATCACTGTGTGGCTATCTTGCACGGGAAGCTTGGCTGGGGTTTTGGTTAGGGTCTGGTAGGTTGGTTTACCTAAGTTATCCGACCTGGCTAAGATAGGATTAGCCAATGGTCAGCCTGGCTCTGGTACCAAGTTTGTGGGGACCGAATTCTCCGGGTACTAATTTCCAGAAAATGGCCCTTGTGCTCACCAGCCCCAGGATAACTGTTAGCTGATGAGGTACCGACTTGATACAGAAATTCCAAGAAAATACAAAATATGTAGTACAAGACCATTCTGGTCTGTGAGTACAACAAATGGTTTCTAATGGTTGATGGCGGAAGCGGTTTGTGAATCATCAGTGTCTATGGGACTCCATTTCTCACAGGAATAGCTGACCAGGTTAACTCCTATCTTCGCGATGCTGCTATCACCGTTGCTTAAGTTCCGGGTCTGTCGACATGGTCGCTCCTCTCCGTGCAAGAAAATCTGGCCAAGACAATAGCCAAGGACAAGCCCGTGAGTACTTTGAATGTACTCGCAAACATTATGAATACAGGCATAATATGACAGTGATGTGCTGAAAATATTATATGAACATAACATCAGTCACCAATGATAAATAAAACTCTGATGCGTACGAGCATGTTAAAATATAAATATGCAATAACATAAAAATATTAAAATTATGAAATAAATAACAAACATGCCACAGTCGGGTGTCTGAGCGACACCACATAAAGGGCTTTAAAAGAAATGCTACAGTCGGGCGTCTGAGCGACACCACATAAAGGGCTTTAAAAGAAATGCCACAGTCGGCCGTCTGAGCGACACCACATAAAGGGCTTTAAAAGAAATGCCACAGTCGGACGTCTGAGCAACACCACATAAAGGGCTTTAAAATAAATGCCACAGTAGGGCGTCTGAGCGACACCACATAAAGGGCTTTAAAAGAAATGCCACAGTCGGGCGTCTGAGCGACACCACATAAAGGGCTTTAAAAGAAATGCCACAGTCGGGCGTCTGAGCGACACCACATAAATGGCTTTAAAAGAAATAATCATAGTGAATATCCCGGAGGTAGAACCATCCCAGAGATACTCGATAATAACAATAATAACACGGGTTAGTCAACAATAATAATAATCGTAATTATCACAAGTCACAGGTAGTAATTCCAGTTCTGGTTTAAAAATTTCACCTCCGAAGACCGACACTAAGACCGACACTTGACCCATCCCAGATTGTAGTCCTTCACCATGGACACGGCTATTCGAATAGGTTTAATCTCTGCAGAGGGTGTACTCTTTACCCATGAGTAACGGATTCCATTAGTCCATCAGGACTAATTCCGTCTACGGTCTTTTTGTAGGAAACACACCTAACTTGCACACACCAGCTTAACTTGCATGTGTCTGGAATCACCCACGACACCTGTCAAGCAAAACTCTAAGTGGGGAGGCTACAACCTCGACGTAACATGGGATCACAAAATTTATACCGCGCGCAAAACTGGGGAAGCTACCCCCTTCGGCTACAACCGAAACACCCATGCTCCCGGACCAGGTGGCATGACTACCGGATGCCTCCAGTATCTTCCACCACGGCCTCTCTGTACGGTGTGTGCTAGGAAAGGGGTTGACAACTTACTAAACCGTACCCTACTTATCGTAGAGACGAGTGCTAGTATGAAGCAAGTATGGGGGGTTACTGGCACAAGACTCGATCTACGGTCGACTCAGGAGGTTGTATTATATCCTGCATGATTAGCATAACAATGCACATATTTCAAATAACAGATAGAAACATCACGCGACATATCCCTCATGCCATACCGGACACGACCATCTTGACAGAGGACTAGGGACAAGACCGTGTCTACCCAAGACAGAGGCCTTCCCGGCTTCCCTTCCGGTATGCATGAAAGATGTATGACGGTGATTTCCATCACAAATCATGTCAACTTCATTAGCATAAACTCATTAAAATGCACTCATAAGTAGGATCACTTCCTCACATAAAATGACGTATGCACGTGTCGCGGTGGTGCTGTCACCGATTCAAACAACACACACATAAATTGCACCAGGGTTCAGAATGCCTGCCTTCAGGTCATGGTAAAGAAGGGTGCATCCAAAACATCTTGAAATCTTGAAAATTCCTATTTAAAAGAATATATATAAATTAACACACAAAAACAAAAAATCACAAAAAGTTGTCTTGAAATTTTTTCAAATAAATCTTAAAATAAACTAGACAATATTTGAAAGAGGTAGGAAAAAGAATTAATTCATTTGGAGCTCTATTTAAAAAGATACATCCGGTCAAAGTTTGGTCAAAAATCTGATATTTAAATAAAAACAGAAAAGAAAATGCTTTGAAATATACGTACACGTCGAAGGAGCATTTTGGAAATGCGCTTCCACTTATCCAGCGTGGATTGTGCCTGAGTCACTGACAGTGGGCCCGCCTGGCCCACTGGTCAGGTTTGACTAGTCCACTTCCCTCCTCTTCCTCAGCCCGAGAGACGGGGCGGGACTTCGGCGATGCTCGCCGGCGAACGGCGGCACCGCTCGACAAACGGAGGTCACCCGCGGGCTCAGGGGGTCGAGGCGGTTACCCCAGTGGTGGTTTTGTCCTCTGGGGTGGACGGAGCCGCCGGCGGCGAGCTCCGCGGCAGACGGAGGTCGTCGGAAAAAGTGTGATCTCGCCCGCGGTGAGTCCCGATCAAGACTGAGTAGGGCGACAGACTCACGAGAGGGTGACGGGGTTCCTGGTGGAGAGAGTGGAGAGGGGGAGGTCCTGGTGGCGCCGGAATGGCCTGGTTAGTGACAGCGGCTGGAGTTGCCGGAGAGGAAGGAGACGACCCTCTCCCATCGATTAACGGCTAAGGGGGCACGAGTGGGACGGTGTGAGACTGCCTTCGTGCGGGTTTGAGCTCGGGGTCTCCTTATATAGGCGATTGAGGTCGGTTTGCGGCGGCCGTGGATAAGCTTGTCGGCGACCGCCGTTCTATAGCTAGGGCGACGTGGCGGCGACGCGCGCTAGAGGACGGAGCTGTGGATGAGCACGCACTGCTCCAGGAGGCAGGTGGCAAGCGCAGGTGGCTTGGGCGGCGCCGACACGGCCGGGGCTGCAAGCGTCCGCCAGCTAGCCGCCACGGCCGGCCTGACGGTGGCGCTGTGGGGTGCCAGGTTGGTCGGGGTGGTGTGGCGGTGCAGGGGAACACGGAGTGTTGGCTGGGACCGGTGACGGACCGGATTTAGTGCGGGGCGTGACGCGGCGGCTCGGGCGCTCGTGGGTGCCAAACGCATGCTCTGGGCGCGCCCAGAGCACGCCCGGGACATGCTCGACGAAATGACAGGGCAGCCTAGAGGTCGCGGTTGAAGCTGGCAAGAAACAGGACTAGACTAAGGTTAGCAAGGGACTAAAGGGACATGGTGGATTGGTCAGGGGTTCAAGCTTACTAAGTAAACTTGAAGTCATGCCAAATCTGGCTGTGCACTCAGGGTGTTTGACAAAATGCCAAAGGCACCTAGGTAGTTCTTGGAGTGTCCAAAATCTCCAGATCAGTGTCTCTATGGATGTAAGAGAGGGTGGTGAAGTTGGTTTGCAACAAGGAGAAACTTGCTAGTGCAAGTTTTGCAAAACCACACTTCTGGACAGGGAGTAGATGGCATCATTACATGGAGAAAAAATGTTCCAAAGAGTGCATTCTCCTGGACTTAGGGGTTTTGCAGGGTTGGCTACAAGCATGAGAAAGCACAAGGTCACTTGAGCAAGGAAGGATGGGGTTGCAGTAGAAAACACAAGTCTGGTCCAGAATGAAAAAGAGGTTGATGCACTCAAATCTTCCAAAGAACATCACTATGTTTTTGCATAAAGTTGGATGGCATGCTACTACTGATATCCCATAATTTTGGTGGAGGCTCAAGGGAAATATTTAATTGGGTTGTAGTGTAAAATTGCCCACTGGACCAGAGAAGGAAAACATGTGTAACACTCAAACTAAGCAATGAAATAATTTTATTATAACACAAAAGGGATCTAGGGGAATCACATGACATCTCCAAATTTTGGTTGAAATACTAGTTAAAGTTATCAACAGGTTGTAGTACAAACAGAGCTCCAAAAATTAAAACAAGCCATTTTAATGATTAAAGCTCAGGGTGAAATAATTTTATATAAATATACTGATTTAGAAATTGTTTTAATGAGATGGCATAGGAGTCCAAAATTTTGGAAAGCTCCACCAAGGAAAGATAAAACTCAATAACATAAAAAAAGAGTTTTCTTTCTGAAATCCACAGAAAAGTCTAGAATGCAAAAATTTAAAAACTCCTGGCAAGATTTTAATACCAGAAACTTGGTTAAATTTTTGGGGTGTTACACTGAAACGGTCACTCATATGCGGGTGCAATTAGTGTTTCACTGATATCTGGGCCAGACGCTCGTTGGGCCCACATGTCAGTCACCCAAACGCATCTGTAGTTAAGTCACTGAAGCAACGTCCGCATTCACGCCCGACGAACCTACTCCGGCGCTAGTTGTCCATCCGTCTGCCGCGGCTCATTGCCATTCGCCCGCTATATTAACTTGAGCCCCAGCTCCCAGCCATAGCCAAAGACCCACACTTATTCTCCTCCAGTCCCTTCCTTCTGTCGGCACCACTTCAACCATGGCCTTGTGGCGCTATGAAGCTCTCTTGGACATACTGTTGCAGGAGCAGACGAGGGACATCGGCGGCTCCGCTCCGGGCGCGCTCCAAATCTCTCTTCGCTGTACTGTCGCAGGAGCAAACAAAGGAGATCGCCGGCACCCCCCGGGCCGCCCTCCGCCGCCACGACCATGAAGCCGGCGCGCGTGCGCAGGCGCAGCTGGCAGCGAGGAAGAGTAGTACACGGTAGGTCGTCGCCGCTCTGGTCCCGGGAAGGCCACCGCTACTCCACGCAGTCGACGCCAAGCTTGGTGGGGTAAACATCGGCGGCCGATTATCCGCTTGACGTCGATGTGGAGGCGGAAATCTTCATAACCTTGTGCTCCGTCCGGAGGAGGAGGTTATCGAGGCGGATGAGGAGGAGGTAAAGGCAATGGCTGGCTTTCTCGGGTTCATGGCCGGACTTGGTGGTCGGGCGCCGGTGATCGTTTATATTAGGTTTACAATAGGTTTAGTACGGTTTGTGCGAAATATGTAATGAATTTCGTCCAGTTTGTAGGAAAAATTTTCGAAATGTAATGAATTTCATCCGGTTAATTTCATCCGCTTAATTTGAAATTTAATATGTTTGCATGAATTTCGTCTGATTAGTTCATATAGTTGTCGAAAGGTAAGCGGGCAGGATAGGATGGCATCCATCAGTGTCCTCGGAAAGATGCCGGTGTAAATTTGTGGGCCAGCGCTGGAGATGCCCTAACTATCATGCTATTATCGCTAACAATCCTCCATTATTTGGCAGCGAACAGTTATCCCTCAATCAAAATTAGATCCGCGGTGTTTCGCACTCCTCCTGCGTACGAGTGTAAACTCTTGCTTACGTAAAAATGGAGCAACTGGGCAGCACTATAGCACGTCATGTCACTCGAACTAGCCCGCCTAACAAGCGGGAAAGCACCGCCCTCGTCATTTTGTTCTGGATTTATTTCGATCGATCACGCGAAAATGTTACGCTTCGGAAGTTCTAAAGGAAAAGGCGGCACACTTACGACTCGTACGCGTCGCAACCCCGACAGTCCGGCTTGCACGCCGCTCACCAAAGGGGACACACGTTGTCTTGCAATTTCACTGACATGTGGGACCGTAATTGAATAAACCGTCGATAGCCTAAATCTAATCGCTCGGCGGGCGTCGGCTAAGAAGAGAGAAACGGGGGAGGGAGAAGAGATCGCCCACCCGCCGCGCACGGTCTCCAAGAAATATATGGTGATAATGTGAGGTGGGCCATGCTGGAGCCCGGACCGCTTTCGGAGCCTGCTCTCACCGCCCTGGCCCCTCAAGACGCCAGCTGCCCGCTGCATGCATAGCAAGTAGTCCCCGCTTATGTGGAGGAGAGAGAGGCATTGACAAAGTCAAGGAGTAACAGTGGAGAGAATAGCTTTCATCAAAAATAAACAATGAATACTCATTGCTCGTCCTCTATATCGGAAAGAATACTTTCATTCGCCGACATGTGGGACGTTGACCATCCTGGTCCACCTGCCATGCACAAAATTATCATGGTCTACCCCGGTCGTATCACTGGCCCAACCTTTCCCACCGTAAGTTGTTCGGACGAAGGAACCATCATGACTTCGTTGAATTCCGCTTCTTCAAGAAAACTTACTGTACCCGCAATACTGCTACCACACGCGAAGACTGGACGACACTGTACCACGTCATATCACTGAAACCCACTAGGCCAAACTATCCCGCCTAGGTCATCTATTTTGGAATGGAGGGAGTACGTCTCTGCACTGCTATGATTTTGTGTTGCACGTTCTCTGTACTTTTGCTACGATTTTCCTACCCTATGAACCAAATGAGGCCTGAATGTATGTCCACTATTGTCTGATCGATCGCTAAGCCTACAATTTTAGGAGCTAGGGCTATTGGTCGATCGACGAGGGATAAGTATAAGTGTACCACGAGCTCATCAGCCCCAATGTTTCTCTTCGGTGAGTGTTTTGCAAGTAATATAGCTCGCACAGTAGCTAGCCTACTAACACCAAGAATCATCAAACAAGCCCTGCTGATATGATAAACAGTTCAAACTTACATCTAAGCATGCCATATATTACATCAAAAGCTGGTGAGGATACATCTGTTTCCATAACTCGGAGAGGGTTCGCATGACTCATCGTATGATTCACTATCAAACAAAAGTAGCAAGATCCGCCCACACAAGACAGTGCACTAGCCCTAAGATGGTTTGATAACACGCATCGTTCTGGTAATTAAACACAGGGCAGTGCAAACTACCCTGAAGGATTAGCGCGACCAACTATTTCTTGTCATCAATTTCTCGGGCAATGACCACATCATGGACAGCGGCATGGGAATCAATTTCTGGGGCGATGTCCACAGGACTGACCGTGACATCGGAATTGATCTCTGGGGCGATGTCCACAGGATGGACAGCGGTATCGGAATCGATCTCCGGGGTGATGCCAACAGGATGGGCCACGACATCGGAATCATCAAGGACAACCACCGGCACCTGCACAACACTAACATATTAGCAAGCACATTGCAAATAATCAAAAAGTAAACGCATTGCAAATAATCAAAAACCACAACTATGGTAATAAGCCATTATTTTTTACCTTGTGCATCTCACCGGGGGATCTCATCCCTTCGGGGGCCATCTCCTCGTCCTCGATGGGGGCCATCACCTTGCCAGGGGAATACTGCTTCTCAACGGCGACTATCTCCTCAAACTCAGTCTTGAGCCTCACATAGATGGCAATCAGAGCTCCTGGGGTAGGCATGGTGGGGCCCTTGCTGTTCTTCTAACTTTCTTTGAGGAGTTCGTCCACCAACGTCCTCAACTCTTTGGCCAGTGCTTGTTTCTTGGAGTTCTTCGTCTCCATGGGTTGGCCTGCCAACATGGTCAACTCGTTGGTCGGTGCTCACTTCCTGGAGATCGCTGTCTCCAGTGGGTTGTCCGCTGGCAACTCTTTGCCTAGTGCTCCAGGATCCATCAATGAACTGACAAATAAAAAGCAATCGAAAGGAAACCACAATCGCAATGAAAAAGGGAAAATAATAGGATGTGAGAATCGGTCGGTGCTTCACAAAAATAAGATTATTGGAATGAAAATATAGCAGCATAACTGATTCGCCCACCTTTCCTTCGTCTGCAGAGAAGAAAAATGGCAGAAGTGAGTAGCCTGGAGTGAGGTTTTCTTCAAGAAAGGGAAGAAAAGGCTTGAACGAGCGTTCCAATGAAATGATGGTTGCTTCGTCCAGTCCAACTTGGAGGCCACCTTACCACTGCTGGTAAAGGTATGGGTTTTGTGATATGACGGGTCATGACGGCCACACCGGGGTGACAGGTGAGTCTCGACTGTAGCACCTCGCTGTGATTTGGTGGATGGCACACGGGCCCGGATGCTTTGAAATGTCATTGACTTGATTTTAGTCTCTTTAGTATTTGGATCCAAGCATGGATGAGGCTAACAAGTTTTAGTCCCACTACTTTTAGTCATGAGACTAAAACGTATCAAAGCACTCTCTCAATATTGTGCACCACGACCAATGCGGAGAGGAAGACAAGAGAACTACGTAATTAATGCATGAGTTTAATTAGGGTAGTTTTGTAAAGTATGAGATACATTCCTCCAATCGCAAAATCCCTTGGTTCATGAGATTTGAGATTTGAGCCCTATAAACCGGAGGGAGGGGGTACTGCACACGGTGTCGTCTAGTCACTTTTTTTTGAGCTGAAGTCTAGTCACTTGTTGAAATATCTAGAAAGGAAAATACTCCTTTCCGGTTTACAGGTCTATACTACTCCCTCCGTCTGGGTGTGTAAGTCATCTTACGAAAACCAAATAGTCCCAAAACACTTAGTCACGATGCATTAACTTCTACCTTGTTTCTTGTTTCTTGACATATGTATCAATCAATAAGAGATGAGAGGTGTGCATGCTTTTATTGACTTGCAATGGCTAGTTCATTGCATGGAATGCTATTAATTAGCAAATAAACATTGGTGACCCCAGGAGGAAACGGTGCTAAGCGCGTGGACCTATGCAGAATGAGTTTAACTGTTAAACAATAGCAATTTTGTCTCATGCAAGAGCCTGGCTAGTACTCCAAGGAACCGCACCACGCGAGCTTTTGCAACTACCATGTTCGGTTTGCACTTGGCTCTTCGCCTCTTTGAGAAGAAGAACAATGATGTTACTCCTACTTCTACAGTATCGAATCCACTATTGCATGTCCGTCCACCTCGTGCGGGAGGGACAGCGTGTAGCGAAAGCTTCTACTTACTGCTCCTGACTTTGCGTCCATGATAGTGGGCCCAACAGGTGGTTGGCCCACCTGTCATGCAGCCAAAGGCAGGTGTAGTTAAGGCACGGGAGCTCAGTCCGCGAGGGAGAGGGCGTAGTAGTAATCAAATTTCTCGGGCTTGTACGAGTTGACGTGACACATCAAAGCACTGCATTCGATAAAACTCTTTTTACACATTTCAAATGGGCTACTTCATATGTAGGAGTAGACATATTCTGCTTCGTATGTACTCCCTCCGTTCCAAAATATAAGTCTTTTTAGAGATTTCACTATGAACTGGAGTACATACGAAACAAAATGAGTGAATCTACACTCTAAAATATGTCTATATACATCCATATGTAGTTTGTAGTGGAATCCCTAAAAAGACTTACATTTAGGAACGGAGGGAGTAGTCACTTGTAGCAATCTCTAAAAAGACTTATATTTGGAAATGGAGGGATTACAACGCATGCACGCATGCCGTGACTTTCCTTTTGATACTTGCATGTGTTATTTTATGCACCTTGCCAAATTTTGACTATAAATTTAACAAACCAAATTTTCATGCATGTCACAAAAAATCACGGGGCTGTTTGGATTGTGACTATGTTTGTCTTATGTTGCCACATTATTTTTACCACACTTTCCACACTTCCCTAACCTGAGTTGCTCAAATTGTTAGACACACTTTGGCTTGCCTAAGGGAATCTTGCCACAATTTTTGTGTCTATGACATGTGGGGTTCACTGCTAATAAAAAAATTCTTGTCTTAGGTGTGGCTAATAAAAAAGACTTATATTTAGGAAGGGAGGGAGTAGAAAATATAAATAATAATGCATGTCGGGGCAACCCACGTTTCCGCTAATTTCAGCCATGGGCTTGTTCACAATTTTTACGAGGGGGTGGTTGTTCATTTAATGGAGGGACTTGTAGTACTACCAGACTTGAACGATACAAAGTGCGACCTGGCACTCCGTAACACCACTTGGAACAAGCGGGTAGCTATCTCAAAAAACAATCAACAACTAAAAAAACCCGCGACCTGGCATGTAGTATAGTACACAATTTTAAACGATTGTTTTGATGCAGTGAAAAAGGAAAACTACCCCACTACTTATATATAGGCCGGAGCCTCCGCGCTTCCTTGCTAGGGTTGCTCTATTCACACACTCTCATCCTCTCCAGATCTAAACAAGATAGGGGTAGTAACCCTGTCTTTCTCCGTTCAAAAAACACTGGCTTTCTATCCTCACCGCTGGTTACAGATCCAGACGTATCCCCCTCCGCTGGTGAAGGGGAGGAGGGGCAGCGTTTAGGCCGTCATCGACAGCGAGGGAGGAGACCCACTGCCGGCCGCACCGTTATCTCTGGCCGAGCACCGGCGCGGGAGGTCCTCCGATCCCTTCATCGTTGCCTGTGGGCGGATCCGGCCTCCCGCCGCCCACATATCCACATCCCGACGACCTTCAGGTATATCTTTGTTCGAAACCGCCTTAGCTCTACTTCCCCAGCAACGAACAGGAACCCCGTTAATCATTTTCAAAATCCTCAAAAACCTAACAGAAAAAAAGTTACGGGGCTTTTAAGATCTAGAGTGGAAAAAATCGAAAAAAATTCAAACCGTGTGGTCAAACTGTGGTCAAACAATGGTCAAACTAATTATTCTAGAATATTAGTGTTACTAAATAATTATTTTAGTTTTTTTGAATTTTGGTCAAATCTGGTCAAACTATGGCCAAACTATGGTCAAACTATGGTCAAACTAATTATTCAAGAAATATTAGTGTTACTAATTTTTTAGAACAATAGTTTCAAACTCAAATAGTGAAATGTGTGACTTCATGATCAAGCTAAATTCCTAAGGTTAATAAGATTGACATCTTACTATTGTTAGGAAAACAACAAGTGCAGACTTGGAAACGAGGGAGAATAGAACCCGGAAGTTAAGCGTGCTCAGGCTGGAGTAGTGAGAGGATGGGTGACCGTCCGGGAAGTTAGATGATTTGGAATGATGAGGGGTGATTGGAGATTAAATTGAGCAGCGATGAGGGGTGATTAGAGATTTGAGGCTAAAATAATTCAGAAATTTGAAAATTAGTGGAAAAATCGAAATATTTTTTCGAAATTTTTTAAAAAAAACCTGCGCTGGTAGTAGTAGCGCGGGTTTTTACCCACGCTACTACTAAAGGACGTAGTAGTAGCGCGGGTGGCACCCGCGCTACTGCTATACGTTAGCTGTAGAGCCTTATTAGTAGCACCGGCCCCCGCGCTGCTAATAGGCCCAAAACCCGTGCTGCTGCTAGGATTTTCCCTAGTAGTGATAGGAAGTGAGATGACATGCATCTCAATTCCTATAGAGAAAGAGATGCCATTTGATGCATAGGATAGGAATTTTTCCACTTAGTCTAGGCTAATGTACTCGTAATTTGCTCTAAAAACTACAGTAGTAACTAGTAGTACTGGTACATGCTCGTACTCAGACACAGACACACACACGAACTACTACTCCTAGTACTACTACTTCTCACATGCTGGCCAGACGTCGTCGTTCTCCTTCCCGGCTTTGTCGGCGACACCCCACCGTGCTTGGATCTCCGCCGACCTCTCCGCAGCAGCGCGTGCGTCCTTTTCTTTCTTGCGGCGGCGGGCCTCTCTTTTCTTGAGTGCTTTCTGACTTTTCCACTCCCTCTGTGTGGCTTTGCCCGCCTCTTTCTCTACCGCCCATTCGGCCTTGGCATCTTCAAATTCCTCCCACATAGTTGTGAGGTCGCGAGCGGCGATGAACTCGGCACGGCGGGATGCCATCGCCTCCCTACCATTTTGTGTGCGTTCGTGGGCGGCGAGGAACTCAGCGCGGCGGGATGCCATTGCTGCCTTACCAGTTAGTGTGCGGCGCGGTGGCATGAACAACGCTTGGTGAGAGCTCTGGGGTGGAGTGGCCGAACAACCGTATAGTGCATTGGTTTGTTAAGAGCTCAAGGACAGAAGACGAAGCAAATTAGGATTCCCCTTCAATCCTGGTCATTTATTACCGAGTAAAATGCATTGGCGGTCATCGAACTTGTCTTGATAGCTCACTTTGATCATTGTATATGAGATATGGTGATTATACGGTCGCTGGCTCAGCGTGTACTCCCTCCTTTCCGGTTTATAAGGCTCAATTCAAAAATCTCACCAACCAAGGTAGATGGCGAGTGGTGGAATACTTTTTGTAGTTTGCAAAAGCACCTAATTAATGCTGTTGTATTTCTCAAAAAATTATGCTTATCAATGCATTAATTGCAATGCATGCATGCATAAAGTACATGCATTGGTCAATTTTCTCTCAATACTTGCATGCAATTATTTAATGCACCTTGGAATCTGAACATGTGATGGGAAACAACCAAATTGAGCCTTATAAAATGGAAAAACTAAAATTTTGAGATAAGCCTTATAAACCGGAAAGGAGGGAGTAGCTCCGTATTTGTATGGTTGACTAGTCAAATAGTCTGCATGCGCCTGAAACGGTCACCGTCTCTCCAGAATGTCAATGCCGCATTCACTGGACTTAACTGCAGGTGCAATTGGTGTGTCACTGATATGCGGGCCAGATGCCCATTGGACCCACATGTCAGTCACCCAAACGCACCTGCAGTTAAGTCACTGAAGCAGCGTCCGCATTCACGCCTGACGAACCTACTCCGGCGCTAGTTGTCCATCCGTCTGCCGTGGCTCATTGCCATTCGCCCGGTATATTAACTTGAGCCTCAGCTCCCAGCCATAGCCAAAGACCCACACTTATTCTCCTCCAGTCCCTTCCTTCTGTCGGCACCACTTCAACCATGGCCTCGTGGCGCTACGAAGCTCTCTTGGACGTACTATCGCAGGAGCAGACGAGGGACATCGGCAGCTCCGCTCCGGGCGCGCTCCAAATCTCTCTTCGCCATACTGTCGCAGGAGCAAACGAAGGAGATCGCCGGCACCCCCCGGGCCGCCCTCCGCCGCCACGACCACGAAGCTGGCGCGCGTGCGCAGGCGCAACCGACAGCGAGGAAGAGTAGTACACGGTAGGTCGTCGCCGCTCTGGTCCCGGGAAGGCCACCGCTACTCCACTTAGTCGATGCCAAGCTTGGTGGGGTAAACATCGGCGGCCGATTATCCGCTTGACGTCGATGTGGAGGCGGAAATCTTCATAACCTTTTGCTCCGGCCGAAGGAGGAGGTTATCGAGGTGGATGAGGAGGAGGTAAAGGCAATGGCCGGCTTTCTCGGGTTCATGGCCGGACTTGGTGGTCGGGCACCGGCGATCGTTTATATTAGGTTTATAATAGGTTTAGTACGGTTTGTGTGAAATATGTAATGAATTCCGTCCAGTTTGTAGGAAAAGTTTTCGAAATGTAATGAATTTCATTTGGTTAATTTCATCCGCTTAATTTGAAATTTTCTTTGTTTGCACGAATTTCGTCCGATTAGTTCATATAGTTGTCGAAAGGTATGCGGGCAGCATCGGATGGCATCCATCAGTGTCCTCGGACAGATGCCGGTGTAAATATGTGGGCCAACGCTGGAGATGCCCTAACTATCATGCTATAATCACTAACAGTTATCCCTCGATCAAAATCAGATCCGCAGTGTTTCGCACTCCTCCCGCGTACGAGTGTAAACTCTTGCTTACATAAAAATGGAGCAAGTGGACGGCACTGTAGCACGTCATATCACTCGAACTAACCCGCCTAACAAGCGGGAAAGCACCGCCCTCATCATTTTGTTCTGGATTTATTTCGATCGATCACGCGAAAATGTTACGCTTCGCAAGTTCTAAAGGAAAAGGCGGCACACTTACGACTCGTACGCGTCGCAACCCCGACAGTCCGGCTTGCACGCTGCTCACCAAAGGGGACACACATTGTCTTGCAATTTCACTGACATGTGGGACCGTAATTGAATAAACTGCCGATAGCCAAAATCTAATCGCTCGGCGGGCATCGGCTGAGAAGAGAGAAATTGGGGAGGGAGAAGAGATCGCCCGCCCGCCGCGCACGGACTCCAAGAAATATATGGTGATAATGTGAGGTGGGCCATGCTGGAGCCCGGACCGCTTCCGAAGCCTGCTCTCACCGCCCTGGCCCGTCAAGACGCCAGCTGCCCGCTGCATGCATAGCAAGTAGTCCCCACTTATGTGGAGGAGAGAGAGGCATTGACAAAGTCAAGGAGTAACAGTGGAGAGAATAGCTTTCATCAAAAATAAACAATGAATACTCGTTGCTCGTCCTCTATATCGGAAAGAATACTTTCATCCGCCGACATGTGGGACGTCGACCATCCTGGTCCACCTGCCATGCACAAAATTATCCTGGTCTACCCCGGTCGTATCACTGGCCCAACCTTTCCCACCGTAAGTTGTTCGGACGAAGGAACCATCATGACTTCGTTGAATTTCGCTTCTTCAAGAAAACTTACTGTACCCGCAATATTGCTACCACACGCGAAGACTGGACGGCACTGTACCACGTCATATCACTGAAACCCACTAGGACAAACTATCCCGCCTAGGTCATCTATTTTGGAACGGAGGGAGTACGTCTCTGCACTGCTATGATTTTGTGTTGCACGTTCTTTGTACTTTTGCTACGATTTTCCTACCCTATGAACCTAATGAGGCCTGAATGTATGTCGACTATTGTCTGATCGATCGCTAAGCCTACAATTTTAGGAGCTAGGGCTATTGGTCGATCGACGAGGGATAAGTATAAGCGTACCACGAGCTCATCAGCCCCAATGTTTCTCTTCGGTGAGTGTTTTGCAAGTACTATAGCTCGCACAATAGCTAGCATACTAACACCAAGAATCATCAAACAAGCCGTGCTCATATGATAAATAGTTCAAACTTACATCTAAGCATGCCATATATTACATCAAAAGCTGGTGAGGATACATCTATTTCCATAACTCGGAGAGGGTTCGCATGACTCATCGCATGATTCACTATCAAACAAAAGTAGCAAGATCCGCCCACACAAGACAGTGCACTAGCCCTAAGATGGTTTGATAACACGCATCGTTCTGGTAATTAAACATAGGGCAATGCAAACTACCCTGAAGGATTAGCACGACCAACTATTTCTTGTCATCGATCTCTCGGGCAATGACCACATCATGGACAGCGGCATGGGAATCGATTTCTAGGGCGATGTCCACAGGACTGACCGCGACATCGGAATTGATCTCTGGGGCGATGTCCACAAGATGGACAGCGGTATCGGAATCGATCTCCGGGGCGATGCCAACAGGACGGGCCACGACATCGGAATCATCAAGGACAACCACCGGCACCTGCACAACACTAACATATTAGCAAGCACATTGCAAATAATCAAAAAGTAAGCGCATTGCAAATAATCAAAAACCACAACTATGGTAATAAGCCATTATTTTTTACCTTGTGCAGCTCACCGGGGGATCTCATCCCTCCGGGGGCCATCTCCTCGTCCTCGATGGGGGCCATCACCTTGCCAGGGGAATACTTGTTCTCAGCGGCGACTATCTCCTCAAACTCGGTCTTGAGCCTCACATAGATGGCAATCAGAGCTCCTGGGGTAGGCACGGTGGGGCCCTTGCTGTTCTTCCAACTTTCTTTGAGGAGTTCATCCGCCAACGTCCTCAACTCTTTGGCCAGTGCTTGTTTCTTGGAGTTCTTCGTCTCCATGGGTTGGCCCGCCAACATGGTCAACTCGCTGTCTCCAGTGGGTTGTCCGCCGGCAACTCTTTGCCTAGTGCTCCAGGATCCATCAATGAACTGACAAATAAAAAGCAATCGAAAGGAAACCACAATCGCAATGAAAAGGGAAAATAATAGGATGTGAGAATCGGTCGGTGCTTCACAAAAATAAGATTATTGGAATGAAAATATAGCAGCATAACTGATTCGCCCACCTTTCCTTCGTCTGTAGAGAAGAAAAATGGCAGAAGTGAGTAGCCTGGAGTGACGTTTTCTTCAAGAAAGGGAAGAAAAGGCTTGAACGAGCATTCCAATGAAATGATGGTTGCTTCGTCCAGTCCAACTTAGAGGCCACCTTACCAGTGCTGGTAAAGGTATGGGTTTTGTGATATGATGGGTCATGACAGCCACACCGGGGTGACAGGTGAGTCTCGACTGTAGCACCTCGCTGTTATTTGGTGGATGGCACGCGGGCCCGGATGCTTTGAAATGTCATTGACTTGATTTTAGTCTCTTTAGTATTTGGATCCAAGCATGGATGAGGCTAACAAGTTTTAGTCCCACTACTTTTAGTCATGAGACTAAAACGTATCAAAACACTCTCTCAATATTGTGCACCACGACCAAGGCGGAGAGGAAAACAAGATAACTACGTAATTAATGCATGAGTTTAATTAGGGTAGTTTTGTAAAGTACGAGATACATTCCTCCAATCGCAAAATCCCTTGGTTCATGAGATTTGAGATTTGAACCCTATAAACCGGAGGGGAGGGGGTACTGCACACGGTGTCGTCTAGTCACTTTTTTTGTGCCGAAGTCTAGTCACTTGTTGAAATCTCTAGAAAGGCAAATACTCCTTTCCGGTTTACAGGTCTATACTACTCCCTCCGTCTGGGTGTGTAAGTCATCTTACGAAAACCAAATAGTCCCAAAACACTTAGTCGCGGTGCATTAACTTCTACCTTGTTTCTTGTTTCTTGACATACGTATCAACCAATAAGAGATGAGAGGTGTGCATGCTTTTATTGACTTGCAATGGCTAGTTCATTGCATGGAATGCTATTAATTAGCAAATAAACATTGGTGACCCCGGGAGGAAACGGTGCTAAGCCCGTGGACATATGCAGAATGAGTTTAATTGTTAAACAATAGCAATTTTGTCTCACGCAAGAGCCTGGCTAGTACTCCAAGGAACCGCACCACGCGAGCGTTTGCAACTGCCATGTTCGGTTTGCACTTGGCTCTTCGCCTCTTCGAGAAGACGAACAATGATGTTACTCCTACTTCTACAGTATCGAATCCACTGCTGCATGTCCGTCCACCTCGTGCAGGAGGGATAGCGTGTAGCGAAAGCTTCTACTTACTGCTCCTGACTTTGCGTCCATGACAGGTGGTCCCAACAGGTGGTTGGCCCACCTGTCATGCAGCCAAAGGCAGGTGTAGTTAAGGCACCGGAGCTTAGTCCGCGAGGGAGAGGGCGTAGTAGTAATCAAATTTCTCGGGCTTGTACGAGTTAACGTGACACATCAAAGCACTGCATTCTATAAAACTCTTTTTACACATTTCAAATGGGCTACTTCATATGTAGGAGTAGACATATTCTGCTTCGTATGTACTCCCTCCGTTCCAAAATATAAGTCTTTTTATAGATTTCACTATGAACTGGAGTACGTACGAAACAAAATGAGTGAATCTACACTCTAAAATATGTCTATATACATCCATATGTAGTTTGTAGTGGAATCCCTAAAAAGACTTACATTTAGGAACGGAGGGAGTAGTCACTTGTTGCAATCTCTAAAAAGACTTATATTTGGAAACGGAGGGATTACAACACATGCATGCATGCCGTGACTTTCCTTTTGATACTTGCATGTGTTATTTTATGCACCTTGCCAAATTTTGACTATAAATTTAACAAACCAAATTTTCATGCATGTCACAAAAAATCACGGGGCTGTTTGGATTGTGACTATGTTTATCTTATGTTGCCACATTATTTTTACCACACTTGCCACACTTGCCTAACCTGAGTTGCTCAAATTGTCAGACACACTTTGGCTTGCCTAAGGGAATCTTTCCACAATTTTTGTGTCTATGACATGTGGGGTTCACTGCTAATAAAAAAATTCTTGTCTTAGGTGTGGCTAATAAAAAAGACTTATATTTAGGAACGGAGGGAGTAGAAAATATAAATAATAATGCATGTCGGGGCAACCCACGTTTCCGCTAATTTCAGCCATGGGCTTGTTCACAATTTTTACGAGGGGGTGGTTGTTCATTTAATGGAGGGACTTGTAGTACTACCAGACTTGAACGATACAAAGTGTGACCTGGCACACCATAACACCACTTGGAACAAGCGGGTAGCCATCTCAAAAAACAATCAACAACTAAAAAAACCGCGGCATAGCATGTAGTATAGCACACAATTTTAAACGATTGTTTTGATGCAGTGAAAAAGGAAAACTACCCTACTACTTATATATAGCCCGGAGCCTCCGCCCTTCCTTGCTAGGGATGCTCTATTCACACACTCTCATCCTCTCCAGATCTAAACAAGATAGGGGTAGTAACCCTGTCTTTCTCCATTCAAAAAATACTGGCTTTCTATCCTCACCGCTGGTTACAGATCCGGACGTATCCCCCTCCGCTGGTGAAGGGGAGGAGGGGCAGCGTTTAGGCCGTCGTCGACAGCGAGGGAGGAGACCCACTGCCGGCCGCACCATTATCTCTGGCCGAGCACCGGCGCGGGAGGTCCTCCAATCCCTTCATCGTTGCCTGTGGGCGGATCCGGCCTCCCGCCGCCCACCTATCCACATCCCGACGACCTTCTGGTATATCTTTGTTCGAAACCGCCTTAGCTCTACTTCCCCAGCTCGCTACGTTGCTGCATGTGCATCATTTTATACCTCTCAGCCCCTCTCGATCGGATGGTCCAACGTCACCTATTTTTTTTCTATTGTTAGAGGTAAAGCTACTTCATGGATTCGAATCTTGTACTCCCTCCGTCCGAAAATACTTGTCATTGAAATAAAGTGGGGGTGGGGGAATTTAGTATGTACATCGGACTTGGTACAAATAGGAAGGAAAGGGGATGAAAGTAGTATAGAAAGGTCATCCAACCGGTCTCTTGGTCGAAAAGGGAAATATAGGGGTAACGCTGTACACAGTTGTATGACCAGGACTATATTTGCTATCCACACATAGGAGTAGGTGGCTAGAGTGAACAAAAATGGGACCAACCCAGATTTTTTTTCTTGGATGTTTGTTTCTTGGGGCAACAAACTATGAATCACCACTTTATCCCCTTGTTTACGTACATGGTGCTGTACTGCTGGTGCACCCACTGTCCCATGCCCTTATACCAAATATTTAGGTTCCGGTCGGAATACAGGGGCAGAAAACATAGGTCTTGATGAAAATAGAGGAATAGGAAAGGAATGTAGGTATAAAACTATGGAACAATGAACCGGAGGAAACTCTCAAGAGAATGTGTTCGGATGGACTACGAAATGTACATATTTGTTTTTTTTAGAGTAGCATGCTTGGTAGTATGAGATGCTATTTGTTTATTCAGCTGCACAATGATTACTCTTGTTCTCACCTCACGTACCACACATAGGTTGATTTTTTTATTCCGGCAAACACAGCACAACAACCTGTCTAACGCATGGCAGCGAGCGCCTGCCTCGGGCTTTCGCTCAAAAAATGAGCAGCGCGTGGATGTTTCTAATCCGATGGAATCAGTACTACCAGACCAGCTTTCCTATGAAACACTATTCACCTTTCCCGTCTTCCGAACGGTTGGAAGGGAAAGAATACGGTACGAATTGTGTTCCTACGAAAATCCTGCACCAAACCTGTGAACCGAACGCGGCCTTAGCTGTTCTTAATATAATGTCCCTGGTAAAAATGAAGCCATGCCACTGTTTTTGCCTGTAATTGTTTGAGACTCTGACAAGTTTAGCCAAATGTTTTTGCCTGTAATTGTTTGAGACTCTGACTGTTTCCTCTGTGCCTTTTTGTGCAAACAGGGATATCCAATTCACCTGGTTGTTGTTGTGACCTTTTGGTGCACTGCACAAAACTCTTCTTAAAAGAAGTGACTTTTGTGATGTTTAACTGGAATGTCAGATGGAACAGTTTGTTCATTTTGGTAGAACTGCACAAAGGGAGATCTGTGTTCCAATCCTCATCATCCATATTGGCGCCATAACCTTCCTTTAGGTAAGAATGATGTTTAATGCATGTGTTCATCTCTATTTTCCGACTGCCATGAGAAAATAAAGCTGTTTTTTACTAGTACACTTGTACTCCCTCACTGACAAAACCAATTCAGAAGGCCAATCATGTACTTGTTTTCACCAACTGGTGAGGAGAAAGAGGAACATAGCATGAAGAGGAAGAAGAAGAAGAATAAACAGTGCCAAGGCGATCTTGCTGAAGCCAGAGGCCTCAGTCGAGGCTATTCAAGGGCTCCGGCAATGACTATCTTACATGTGAGACGATCATCCAGGGAGCCCTTCCACTTCTGTTGTCTCACTTAATTAATTAGTAGCACTTAAGTACCACTAATTTATTATTGCCTAATTTTCCTGTTGGAGTTCAACAAATCTTTAGTAGGACCCTATGCTGAATCATGTACGTGTGAATGTTTGTCTATGGAGGTGAATCATGTGGTGGAGCAGGGAGGGAATATTATTAGTGTCATGACATAATAGTGCTATTGTTTTGCATGTCAATTTATTGCCATTGGTTCAATGAGGCAATGTTTTGCGTATTGTCCATCATGAATTTGATGCTACTGTTTGAGTAATATGCTAATGTCTTCCTATCCTTTCTCACTAAGCTAATGAAGGTTTCACCTTGTTCCTACTTGTGCAAACAGGGATCATGTTGTGCCAATCATACATTTTAGTGGAACTACACAAGACAATACAATGAACTGTATCCCAGCCAGTGCTTTAACTCTGCTGGAAGTTCTTGATAATCTTTCGATATAATCTCAGCACTGGTAAACAAGAGTGATTTCAACCATACATTTGAAGTGCACAAAAATATATACTATTGTGTGATTCCAGTGAGTGCTTTATCATCTCTTATGGGACTACATGAATAAGCTTTTTTTCTCAGGTTGGTACGGGCCTAAGGCCTTCATCCATATTAGTTTGTTGTCATCTCTATTTGTATCGTGCTACTGTCATGAGAAACTCCTTTATCTTTGCACTTTTAAGTTTTGCAACCTATGATAAATGGCAATGCTTTGAGTGTTGAGTTGAGCTAATTGGCACTGATTAAATAAACTAATACCTCTCTTTAAGCAAGACTACTATGTTGCTAACTTTACCCATTAAGATAATGAGGGTGCTTCTATTTGTTAGTGTATGTTTCATCAACTAGTCCCACTATTACAGTAATCTCACTCTCTCAATATATGTGCCAACAGGGATGCTCGATTTTGGTGGAACTGCACAAAAACTTTGGGTGCTTCATTGCCTCGACAGCTTCCGTCCTTTCCTGTCAGTCGCTAATCTCCGCTTGCTTTCTTCCTTTGCTGTCAGTCGCTTGGCTTATCTCGGCTTCCAGTCAAAGGAAATAGTAATTGATATGCTACCTCACACAGGTTGGTACTGGTCTTTATCCTGATTATTGTGCCTGTCATATGTATTGGTAATTTGGTATTGTGCTACTGTTTGCCGATTTCATAAAGGAGTAATTTGGAGCCTGAACTCGCAGGCAAATCATTACATCGGGTGATTTCAGTAGAACTGCACAAAATGATCAGATGGACAGGTACTTATGCTGCTGCTATGTACTCCAAAGTTCACTCAGACAAGCATCGATGTTGACAAGAAGTGCCTATATTCATTCGAGTATCAACCGGCGTCAACCAATTGTCAAACTCCAAGTATTAGGAGAGTGAACGCCAAAAATATTGCTTGGTGCATAGCCCAGAAAAACGCAGTCCAGTCTTTGGTCCCAACTTGTGCCTTTTGGTTATCGGCACATATGGTAGCGAACTATATGGCATGGAGTCTAAAGATTCCAGACAAGTTGGTTGACGCGTATATTCATCTGGGACTTAATCAGTCTGCACGCCAAGGATGCTCCATTTCAGTTGAACTGCACAAAAAATTTGGGTGGTTCATTTTCTCAACCGCCTCCTTTCTCGTCTGCAATGTAGAATTTTGGCGAGATACAGGACCAAGATGAGCCAGTAAACTAGTTGGATGAAAGTAGTGGCCAAGTTGCTCAAACCTCCGTCGGCACGAGGCCACTATTTGAGGATAAACCTACAAGCAAAGTTCAGATTGTCTGTGCTGCCTCTTATGTACTCGAAAGTTTACTCGTACAAGAACTAATTTTAGCAAGAAGTACCTCTGATTGAACACCATTTACCAGTCTGTACCCTAGGTAATTAAAGTTCGTCCATGGATCATATTGGCTGTGATCTCAATCATTTGGATGCATAAACATACTGAACATGTGTATATCTGAATCTTTTTGTGAATTATGTATGAATATTGTCGTGTGATCTATCAATCATTTGGATGCATAGATATGCTGAGCTTGTGTATATATGAATCTTTTGAGTTGTTGATAGTGAATGTTGGCTATGAATATGAACGTGTCCTGTGAACCTGAGTTTGATATGAATTGCAACAGAACCAGTTATAACCCTTCTCCTCCTCTCAATCTGCGACTCCACTGCCGCGTTTTCCCATCTCCGAGTCGTTCCCGTCCGGGGCCTCGCCGTCGTCCACCGCCTCGCTGTGTTCGGTGCGGCGTGGTCAACAAACGAGAGTCATCGGAAGAGGACTGTACGTGGAGAGCCTGACGGCTGGGACCCACGAGGTCCATGGTCGCACGCAAGGAAAGTTCCTCCTTATTAAGCTGAAAAAAATGTTTCCTCCACCTGACAGCTGGGACCCACCGGCTGTATCTTCGCACGGAAGGAAGTGCCTCCTTGTTTTGCGAAAAAAATTATTCATCCCGTTGACAGCTGGGACCCGTCAGATTTGGTGACTGACTTGTGGGCCTGCTAAGCGGACGTGTACGCACGGCTTTGTCAACTTAATCAACAAATGATTCTAGCAGCTGGACCGTTGGATGTTAATCCAACAGCCGTGCTCCTTCTTCAACCTCTGTTCTTGCTCCTGTCTCCCGTGGGCGGCACCGCGGCTGTGCTGCCGCGCACCCGAACCAGTGAAGTTTCCCACTCCTCTCCATCTGCGACTCCACTGCCCCGTCTTCCCCATCTCCGGGTCGTTCCAGTCTGGGTGCGCTCGGCACGGTGTGGTCAACGTGGTCAACAACCGAGAGTCATCGGAAGATGACTGTACGTGAGAGGCTGACAGTGGGGACGCACCACGCCCATGGACGCATGCATGCAACGGAACGCGGCGAGGTCAACGTGGTCAAGGAACGACTTCCATCGGAAGTATACTGTACGTGGAGAGTCTCAGCTGGGTCCACGGCCGCAGCAAGTAAGTGCCTCCTTATTACGCGGAAAATAATGATTCCTCCAACTGACAGCAGGGACCCACTGGACGGGCCACCGTATTTTGCGAAAAAAAACGTTTGCCCCCTGACTGCTGGGACCCACCTGACGGGCCACCGTATTTCGCAAAAAAACCGTCCCCCCCCCGCTGTCAGCTCGGACCCACCGGAAGTGCCTCCTTATTACGCACAAAAAAATGAATACTCCCCCTGCTAGCTGGGACCCACCTTGGTGGGAGGCTGACTTGTGGGCCTACTAAGTTGACGGGGACGAAGGGCTTTGTCAACTTAGTCAATATGAACGATTCTAGCTCCAGTGACCGTACGATGTCCATCCAACGGCCCTAGTGCTTCTTCAACCTCTGGTCTTCTTGCTCCAGCCGCCCAAACCAGCGCCGGTCGTGCCTCATGCTCCTGCCTCCCGTGGCCGGCTGTGCTGCCGCGGAGGACTCACCGCCCCCTACTATTCCCACCGCTGGCCAGGCCCTGCGGCGACGGCAGCCTCACACCGCAGCCGAACCAGTGAACCCTCGTACTCCTCTCCGCGCGGGCTTCCACTGCCGCGTCTTCCCCGGCTCCGCGTTGTCCCCTTCCTAGGCCTCGCCGTCGTCCACCGCCGTGGTGCTCTCCGCGCGGCGTGGTCAACGTGGTCAAGGAACGACTTCCATCGGAAGAGTACTGTACGTGGAGAGGCTGACAGCTGGGTCCACGGCCACAGCCCAGTTTTTTTGTGATTTGCCAAGTAAGTCGCTTTGTCAGGCCTGTTGGGCTGCAAATCTTTCAAGACGAGGAGAGCTTTCATTCGGCTGGCCGAGAAAATGGCCCATCAGTAATGAGAAATGGGTTGTACATTTTTAAAACACATCAAAGCGGCAATTAGTTTCAAATATCTTTTTTTTCATTTCGAGATTTTAAATTACATTAATTTTTATGCGTGGAGAATTTGTTGGATTTTATATTGATATACATTTAGTTTTAAAATCAGTTTGAATGTGAGTCGAAATTTCGGGATTAAAAACAGTTCGGACCGCACCGAAATATGCAAAATTTCGTATAATTTTTTAACCGTGGCCACAATATGGGCTGTAATGCTAACAAAAAGAATATGGGCTCCAAAAAAACCTTAAGAATTAGCAAATGGGCTGTAAATTATTAGAAATAATGGCAGATGGGTTGTATGCTGTTTTCCACAGATTTGAGGCTTTCCTAAAAAAAGGTTGACGCACAAGCAGTGACTGTTGGATGGCCATCCAACGGCCGTCGTGCTTCTTCAATCTCTGCTCTTCCTGCTCCAGCCGCTCAAACAAGCGCCGGCGGGACTGCCTGCTCCCTCCTCCCCGCGGCCGGCTGTGCTGCCGCGCAGGCCTCACCGCCCCACCGTACTCCCATCGCTGGCCTAGCCATCCCTCTACTCACCCACACCTGCTGTTATTCTCCGGCGACGGCAGACGAACCAGTAAACCCTCGTTCAGTCGTACTCCCCTCCGCGTGGGAAACAACTGCTGAGTCTTCCCTGCCTCCGTGTCGTTCCCTTCCTAGGCCTCGCCGTCGTCCACCGCCCTGGTGCTCTCGGCGCGGCCTGGTCAACGTGGTCAACGACCGACATGCATCTGAAGTGGACTGTACGTGGAGAGGCCGACAGCTGGGTCCACGGCCGCACGCAAGGAAATGCCTCCTTATTACGCGCAAAATAATGATTCCTCCACCTGACATCGGGGACCCACCGAAAGGGCCTCAGTATTTCGCGAAAAAAACGTTACCGCCGCTGACAGCTCGGACCCACCAGCTATATCTTCGCACGCAAGGAAGTGCCTCCTTATTACGCACAAAAAAATGAATACTCCCCCTGTTAGCTGGGACCCAGTATAGTGGCAGGCTGACTTGTGGGCCTACTAAGTTGACGGGGACGGAGGGCTTTGTCAACTTAGTCAATATGCACGATTCTAGCTCCAGTGACCGTACGATGTCCATCCAACGGCCGTAGTGCTTCTTCAACCTCTGGTCTTCTTGCTCCAGCCGCCCAAACCAGCGCCGGTCGTGCCTCGTGCTCCTGCCTCCCGTGGCCGGCTGCGATGCGGCGGAGGCCTCACCGCCCCCTACTACTCCCACCGCTGGCCAGGCCATCCCTCTACTCACCCACACCCCCTGTTATTCTGCGGCGACGGCAGCCTCACACCGCAGCGAACCAGTGAACCCTCGTACTCCTCTACGCGTGGGCATCCACTGCCGCGTCTTCCCCGGCTCCGCGTCGTCCCCTTCCTAGGCCTCGCCATCGTCCACCGCCCTGGTGCTCTCGGCGCGGCGTGGTCAACGTGGTCAAGGAACGGCTTCCATCGGACGTGGACTGTACGTGGAGAGGCTGACAGCTGGGTCCACGGCCGCAGCAAGGAAGTGCCTCCTTATTACGCGCAAAATAATTATTCCTCCACCTGACAGCGGGGACCCACCGACGGGCCACCATATTTCGCGAAAAAAAACGTTTCCCCCCTGACTGCTGGGACCCACCAGCTACACCTTCGCACGCAAGGAAGTGCATCCGGGCAAAAAAAACGATTCGCCCCCCTGACTGCTGGGACCCACCAGCTACATCTTCGCATGCAAGGAAGTGCCTGACAGTCAGGACCCACCTGGTCGAAGCGTACGTAGTGTTGTCATTCTGGTCGCGAACGTGTACGTACATACTGGTCGATGTAGAGGCGCGCACGTGTCGTAGATGTAGAGGCGCGCACGTGTCGTAGTAGAGGCGCGCACGTAGCATGTACACGTACGTACAGCGGTGAGGGTGCAAGAAAGAAAATACGGCCACGTACGTACATACGGGCAGGGTCTCTAACGCCTACTCGCGCATACGTACATGGCTGGGTCGGAACAGAGAAACAGCGTCGTCGTCGTGTTCATGGGGAGCCAACCGGCTGGGTCGGAACAGAATGCGTGGTCATGTTCATCGGGAGGGCTTGGACGGAACAGGCGATGGAAACGAGGCCTGGCGTACCGCACAACGGAGGAAACGGCCTTGTGTTTGACCGGCCATGTTCGAAACGGGGTCCTGTTGATCGGGAGGGGCCTGGCGTACCGCAAAACGGAGGAAACGGACCTCCTACGGTCGAAACGGGGGTCCTGTTGATCGGGAGGGGTGTGGCGTACCGCAAAACGGACGAAACGGACCTCCTACGGTCGAAACGGGGGTCCTGTTCATCGGGAGGGGTGTGGCGTACCGCAAAACGGACGAAACGGACTTGTGTTGGAGCGCTACGGTCGAAACGGGGGGGAGGGGTGTGGCGTACCGCAAAATGGGACTCCACGGGATACTGTTCATCTCCACCGTCGACCTCCTCCAGCCTCCACGGGCTACCGTCGACCTCCTCCAGCCTCCACGGGCTCCTGTTCATCCAGCCTCCACCGCGCGCTACTCCACCGGCTACTGTTCAACCACCCCTCCACGGGCACCCCTCCACCGTCTACTGTTCATCCAGCCCTCCACACCACGGGGTCCTGTTCAACCACCCCTCCACGGCCACCCCTCCACCGTCTACTGTTCATCCAGCCCTCCACACCACGGGTTCCTGTTCATCCAGAGGCAACGCCACCGCTCACTGTTCATCCAACCCCCCCCCCCCGCAACGCTCACTGTTCATCCAATCAATCGGCTTCAGTTAGCAGCAGTAGCGAAGGAATCGCTCCATCGGGTTCAGTTAACAGCCATCGATCGATCGCTCGGGTTCAGTAATGCGTAGCCTGCAGTGCAATCGCTCGGGTTCAGTTAGAGCCCAACGCCTCGCTCAGCTTTAGTTAGAGCCAACGCCTCACACACACGCGCGTACATACGAGAGAAATGCGCATCGCTCCGCCCCCGACCTCCCACCGTAACCGGCAAGTCCCCGAAATTTTCCTCCCCCTCACTTCTACCACCGTTTTTTCTGTCATGGACGGCCCAAAGAATGTCATGCAGCTGCGTCTCCGGCCCGCCCAGGACGAAAAGCCCATTTTCTGTCATCATTTTTGGTCATAGAAGTAGGAGCCCACCACATCTATGATGATACCGGGTTTTATCACAATTATCGTCATAGAAGTGTCATATCTATGACAGAAAAAAAATTCATTCGGCCCAAAATGTCATGGATGTGTCTTTTTTTTGTAGTGAAAAGAGGTTGCTTTGGTTTCCTGAAAATCGTCATGAAACTAATGAGAAGTTAACAAAATATGCGTGAATAGAATTGACAGTTGTGAAGTTAAATCAGAATACATGTGCACTAAGACATCTCTAATGAAAACTCAATTTATTACACGGATCTCATATGCTTCTTTAATTCTAGATGATCAACTTTAATCAATATTTCCATGATGAACAACTACTCTCACATCCACGCATAAATTTTATAAATATAGTATTGCAATCTCAAACAGAATATTGTAGCACCAATTTCGTTAACATAGTTGTACTATTGCTAGTTCGACGGAACAAAGGGATATACACCAGCGGGAAGCACCTCCTTACTGTAGGTTAGAATTTGTTGTGCAGCAAGGCTAGTGTTTTTTTACCACTGGCCAACCATATTTTATTAGAGATAGTAATTCTCAATTGAAATGTAATTTAAGAATATAGAGGCGGTTCATTATCAGTACCTTCTATGGGCAGACAATCCACGTAAATTGGATAAAAATGGGTTCATACTTCATTGTCCGACTTGAATCAAGGCTACTACAGCTTTTCAGTAGAAACAAAATGCCATCCCATTAGTAGTAGACTCAAGGAAGCATCAATACATATAATTTGTTAGATTTTCTGTATGATGGTGGTGATTTTGCTGCAAGTATCGACTAATAGAAATACACCTGAAATACATAACACCCTAGCAGAAATCTAAGATACAAAAAACAAACGCTTTGCGGACTTTTGATATGTTTCATACCTTGATTTAAGCCATTCTTACACATGGATACATGAACCTTCGTTTTGACATTCTTGATGGTCTTGTGAATTACGAAAATATGAATGGTGGCTGGACGAAACATGTTCGATGCAGGATGGGACGTAAATCGCTCCAGTAGATTAGTGCCAAACCTACCCCGCATGTCGGTAGTCACAGGAAAGCAAGTAAAGCACACTGATATTCAGATAGTTGTAGGTGGGCATAGAGAGAAGATAAGATTGACCCACCCAAGCAAGCAAAGCCAGCGAACCCATGGCAGTAGCGGAGGTGCACTTTCTGGAGCAGATCCACGTGGCGCCGGCGGCGAGGACACCCGTTTTCAGAGCTCCACATCACTTGTTCGACGACCTCGCCTAGCTCTTCATGGACTCCATCAAGCGCCTTTTCTTCTACCCCCCCCCCCCCCCGTCGACCGAGCCGCCACGTTCCTGCTGCCTTCCTGCCATACGTGCTCACCCACTTCTTCTTGCTCGCCTGCACCATCCTCAGCCCCGCCGCCCGCTGCTTTTCCTACTCAAACGGCCATGATGTGCTTGACCTCGTCCTCGCCGTGTCAATGGAGGACTTCAACTGGCTTGAGTATGAGATTACCCCTCCTTCGCTGCATCAAGATGGTAGTAGCTTGAATATTCATTAAATCAAAATATGGATCAACTTCAAGATAATGCCACAAGATTTATCTTTCAGTGCCAGAGTCTCACAATCAACATTCTATATGATCCATTGCACTTTTCCGTAAATGCATGCCCATTGTTTTAAGAGTGTGGCCTTACCTCCCTGTAGGAGATCAAGATCCCAGTCCTGTCCATTCTGCCGCATCAGCCTCAAGAGTCAACTCCGCCGACCAGTGGATATACACTGATAACAGGGACATAATTTGACATGCCAACTGTTCGACGATAGAACCTGAGGCATCTGCGGTGATCCCAGCATCTGTTTCCGAGGAATATGATTCCCACGTCAAGTGAGCCTGCGCTCGGCGTGGCCAAGCCCGCCGTGTCCCATGCAGCCGCCTCTGCTCGACAGAGGAGAGGGACCCGCCGCCGCCGACGCAGGCCGATCACTATGCTTCCCCCGCCGCCGCTGCCGCTTGACAGAGGAGAGTAACCCCGCTACAAGGTTGAGCCTGCTGCTGCTCATGCGGCTGCTGCTGCTGGAGGGAGGAGAGGGGACCCAGCGGCGTCCTGTGGCGGCAGCGAGAAGGAGAGGGAAGGGAGGGAGGGGAGTGGGGAACGATGGAGGCGAGGCAGGACGAAACGTGGCCTCTCCTTTTTTTCCCGACGGCAGACGTAGGCTCTCCTTTTTTTAGGGACACGTTGGCTTCTCTTTTCGTGCCGATTCAGCGGACGACAGAGTTTCCGTTTGCCCCGGAACATGTTTTCTTGTTTAATAATAGTATAGAAGAGGGTGATGACTCAACATAAAAGTGAATAGATAAGCCCTTCATAGAGGGAAGCGGGGATTTGTAGAGGTGTCAGAGCTCGATTTTGAAATAGAGATGAATAACATTTTGAGCGGTATACTTTCACTGTCAACGCAACAACTATGAGATCTCGATATCTTCCATGATACATACATTATAGGTAGTTCCCAAACAGAATGGTAAAAGTTTATACTCCCCCTCCACCAACAAGCATCAATCCATGGTTTGCTTGAAACAACGAGTGCCTCCAACTAGCAACAGCCGTGGGGGAGTTTTGTTTTAATTATTTTGATTTGCTTTGATCTTTTTTATCATGGGACTGGGCATCCCTGTTACCAGCCATTTTCTCGTGAATGAGGAGCAGAGTCCACTCCTCTTGAGAACAACCCACCTAGCATGGAAGATACAGAATGCCCTAGTTGAAACATGAGTTGCTCGAGCATACAAAACAGAATTTCATTTGAAGGTTTGGAGTTTGGCACATACGAATTTACTTGGAACGGTAGGTAAATACCGCATATAGGAAGGTATGGTGGACTCATATGGAATAACTTTGGGGTTTATGGAATTTGGATGCACAAGAAGTATTCCCTCTTAGTACAGGTGAAGGCTAGCAAAAGACTGGGAAGCGACCAACTGAGAGAGCGACAACAGTCATGAACATGCATTAAAATTAATCAACACCGAGTGCAAGCATGAGTAGGATATAATCCACCATGAACATACATATCGTGAAGGCTATGTTGATTTTGTTTCAACTACATGCATGAAAATGTGCCAAGTTGAGTCACTCAATTCATTTAAAGGAGGATACTACCCTATCATACCATATCACAACCATTTTAATAGCATGTTGGCACGCAAGGTAAACCATTATAAGCTCCTAGCTAATTAAGCATGGCATAAGTAACTATAATCTCTAAGTGTCATTGCAAACATGTTTATTCATAATAGGCTGAATCAGAAACGGTGAACTCATCATATTTACAAAAACAAGAGAGGTTGAGTTCATACCAGCTTCTCTTATGTCAATCAGTTCATCATATATCTTCATTATTGCCTTTCACTTGCACGACCGAATGGTGTGTATAATAATAATAGTGCACGTGCATTGGACTAAGCTGGAATCTACAAGCATTCAATTCAAGGGAGAAGATAGGGTAATATGGGCTATTGGTTAAATCAACAATCATGCATATGAGAGCCACTAAACATTTTCATTATGGTCTTCTCCTCTTGACCCCCAAAGGAAAGAAAAGAAATAAAACTATTTACACGGGAAAGCTCCCAACAAGTAAAAGAAGAACGAGAAATATTTTTGTTCTTTTAATTACTACTACAAGCATGGAAAGTAAACTAACTAATTTTTTGGTTTTTCTTAAGGTTTATCAAACACACAAGAAGAAAACTAGAAAAAGAAATTAAACTAGCATGGATAATACAATGAAAGAGTATGAGCACCGACAACTAGAATAGTGTGTGAACATGAATGTAAAGTCGGTGAGAAATACATACTCCCCCAGGCTTAGGCTTTTGGCCTAAGTTGGTCTATGCCCAAGGATAGCCTGACTGATATCCGAAGTTCTAACTGGGGTCGTACTAAGATGCAGCAGCCATTGCCTCCTGGGCTGCAGCATGGCGGCGAGCTGCTTCCGTCCTCCTCTCTTACTCGGTTGCTTCCTCCCTGGTTATAAAATATCGTCCTTTTGCCTGATAATGAAAAAGGGTAGGAGCAGGGAGAGTAACATGGACAGCGCGACGTCTGTCGAAGATTAGTCGATACTGGAGGAATTGTTCATTCCTTTCAAGAAAATGATGACTAACCATGGCATTATAATCTAAATAAGCGGGAAGCAACTCCCTATCACCCTCACGTGGAGGTATACCAAGATAATTAGCAACACGGGTCGTATAAATTCCTCCTAACAAATCTCCAACTAAACCATTATTATGCAACCTACGTGCAACAATTGCTCCCAAGTTGTAATCTTTATTACCTAATATAGCACTCTTAAGAACACAAAGATCAGGGACACACATGTGACATGCTTCATCCTTACCATTAATGCATCTACCAATGAAGAGAGCAAAATAATGTATAGCAGGAAAATGAATGCTCCCTATGGTAGCCTGTGCTATATCCCTAGATTCTCCCACGGTGATACTAGCAAGAAAGTCTTTATATTCAGATTTACGGGGTTCATTAACACCAAGGTAGTCAGATTCAGGATTCGGAGCCGGATGGATTTTCCTTAGACAGAATCAAGTTGTATTATCGAGTCGTGGAATCGAGGATTCTACTAGATTTACTCAAATAAGATATTTTCTATCCACGCCAGAAATTTATATGGGTTCTATAGAGTTTCACACTAAATATAGAGCAAAAAATGTACACATCAATGCTAGGTTACATTTATGGAACACATATGGGAGGGAAATATATAAACATTTAAATCTTCAACATACGAAATTTACTTAGGAGGTTTATTAGAGTATGTGAATGGCCGATCACTTGTATAGCTGACCTATAGTGTTGAACCTTGAAGGGTCTTGCTCTCCTTCTTCAATCAATATTGACGCATCCTCCTTCTCGTGTCCATTCCATCTGTCGACAAGCCTGATCCCCAATTTCGATCTAAGGTTTCAGAGAGCCAGATCAAAGGTGTCAACGGCTGAGTGTTTGGGCTTGGGAGGGGAATAAAGGGTCATGAGTCATGTGAAAAGGGATCTGGATAATGACATAGCTTGTGCTACAACTAAACATATGGCTTAGATAAATTAGTAGAATCCGATATAGTCCATAGCATAATCGGGATTCTATAATTTTCTATAGGATTCTATGATTTGGATCGCGACACAACATGGATTCTACCTTATCCGGATTCATAGTGGGACTTGGATCCACATGCTTTCATAGGGTCGTGAAGTTGTAGGATTCTAGCAGTCGAGTCAGGATTCTGACTACCTTGATTAACACTACCCCACTGAGGGAGTTTGCAAGCAGTAGTGAAATCTTCTAGGTCCATGGTATATGATTAATCATAAATATCAAACAAGACACTTTGAGAATTACGGGAAGATGAAAATTTAAACCTTCTCACAAATGAATCAGTCAAATAGTGGTACTGAGGACACTTATCTTGCATGAAGTCCTCAAGATTGGCATTACGCACATATGTATCAAATTCATCCTTAATGCCTGCATTGACCATAAACTCTTCTGAAGGCCATTCACAAGGCCGCACATCAGCTTCCCTCGGTGGTTCATCATCTTGCTCACGCATAGCATACCTAGGTGCTTGCTTTCTTGAAGAACCACCTTGGTACATTTTCCTGGACATATTTCTTCCTCTGAAAAATTTCTAAAATGTTTAGTAACTTCAAAAATAAAAGTGAATCAAACTCAACAAAGTTGATAGCAACTACTCCCGCAAGTGTCTAGAGCTTATATCATGCATTAGAATTACTTGGGACCTCATAAATTTGACATGCAAGCTCAAGAACAGGGTCACCTAGGCGGCAAAATTTGCAACGAGTAAAGCAATAGAACAAAAACTAATTGGACCAATGGAGGAGTCACATACCAAGCAACAATCTCCCAAAGCAGTTTTGTGAATGGAGCTTTGAGCAAGGAGATCGAAAATCACAACAAAATGAGCTAGAACTGGTGCTCGAGCTGGATGATGATTTTTTGGGATGAAGATGGAGTGTGTGGGTGCAGGAATAAGTGGAGGGGGCCACCATGGGTCCACGAGGCAGGGGGGCACCCTGTAAGGGTGGGCGCGCCCTGGACCCTCGTGGCCAGGTGCTTGCCCCCCTGCTGTGTTCTCAGTGCCTAAAATCCTCAAATATTCTATTAAAAAATCATACTAAATTTGCAGGGCATTTGGAGCACTTTTATTTTTGGGATATTTTTTATTGCATGGATAATTCAGAAAACAGACAGATAATGCTATCGCTTTATTTATTCTAAATAACAGAAAGTAAAAAGAGAGTACAGAAGGTTGTGCCTTCTTGTTTCATCCATCTCATGGTCATCAAAAGGAATCCACTAACAAGGTTGATCAAGTCTTGTTAACAAACTCATTCCGAATAACATGGAACCGGAGAAATTTCAAATGACACTAGGTTACCTCAACGGGGATATGAACATCCCCAACAATAAGAATATCATATTTTTCTTGACAGCGGGAAGAGGAAATTCAAAACCTCCAATAATGATAGTTGGACTTTTTCCAATAGAATTGATGCTATGAACTTGAGGTTGTTTCCTCGGAAAGTGTACCGTATGCTCATTACCATTAACATGAAAAGTGGCATTGCCTTTGTTGCAATCAGTAACAGCCCCTGTAGTATTCAAAAAGGGTCTACCAAGGATAATCGACATACTATCGTCCTCGGGAATATCAAGAATAACAAAGTCCGTTAAGATAGTGACATTTGCAACCACAACAGGCACATCCTCACAAATACCGACAGGTATAGCAGTTGATTTATCGGCCATTTGCAAAGATATTTCAGTAGGTGTCAGCTTATTCAATTCAAGTCTATGATATAAAGAGAGAGGCATAACACTAACACCGGCTCCAAGACCACATAAAGCAGTTTTAATATAATTTCTTTTAATGGAGCATGGTATAGTTGGTACCCCTGGATCTCCAAGTTTCTTTGGTGTTCCACCTTTAAAAGTATAATTAGCAAGCATCATGGAAATTTCAGCTTCGGGTATCTTTCTTTTATTTGTAATGATATCCTTCATGTATTTAGCATAAGGGTTTACTTTAAGCATGTCACTTAAGCGCATATGTACGAAGATAGGTCTAATCATTTCAGCAAAGCGCTCAAAATCCTCATCATCCTTTGTCTTGGATGGTTTAGGAGGAAAGGGCATGGGTTTCTGAACCCATGGTTCTCTTTCTTTACCGTGCTTCCTAGCAACAAAATCTCTTTTATCATAACATTGATTCTTTGATTGTGGGTTATCAAGATCAACAACAGGTTCAATCTCTACATCATTATTATTGCTAGGTTGAGCATCAACATGAACATTATCATTAACACTATCACTAGGTTCATGTTCATCACCAGATTGTGTTTCAGCATCAGAAATAGAAATATCATTGAGATTCTCAGGTGTGTCTACAACAGGTTCACTAGAAGCATGCAAAGTCCTATCATTTCTCTTTTTCTTCTTTTTAGAAGGACTAGGTGCATCTAAATTATTTCTCTTAGAATCCTGCTCGATTCTCTTAGGGTGGCCTTCAGGATACAAAGGTTCCCGAGTCATTCTACCAGTTCTAGTAGCCACTCTAACGACAAAATGATGTTTATTATTTAATTCATCGAGCAAATCACTTTGAGCTTTAAGTACTTGTTCATCTTGAGTGGTAACCATAGAAGCATATTTGCTAATGAGTTTAAGTTCACCTTTAACTCTAGCCATATAATTGTTGTAAATATGCCCTAGAGGCAATAATAAACTAGTTATTATTGTATTTCCTTGTTCATCATAATTGTCTATTCTTCATGCTATAATTGTATTGACCGGAAACCGCAATACATGTGTGAATACATAGACCACAACATGTCCCTAGTGAGCCTCTAGTTGACTAGCTCGTTGATCAACAGATGGTCATGTTTCCTGACAATGGACATTGGATGTCATTGATAACGGGATCGCATCATTAGGAGGAGGATGTGATGGACAAGACCCAATCCTAAGCATAGCACAAGATCGTGTAGTTCATTTGCTAAAGCTTTTCTAATGTCAAGTATCATTTCCTTAGACCATGAGATTGTGTAACTCCCTGATACCGTAGGAGTGTTTTGGGTGTACCAAAAGTCACAACATAACTGGGTGACTATAAAGGTGCACTACAGGTATCTCCGAAAGTGTTTGTTGGGTCGGCACGAATTGAGAATGGGATTTGTCACTCCGTATGACGGAGAGGTATCTCTGGGCCCACTCGGTGATGCATCATCATAATGAGCTCAATGTGACTAAGTAGTTAGTCATGAGATCATGCATTACGGAACGAGTAAAGTGACTTGCCAGTAATGAGATTGAACGAGGTATTGGGATACCGACGATCGAATCTCAGGCAAGTAACATACCGATTGACAAAGGGAATTGTATACGGGATTGATTGAATCCCCGACATCGTGGTTCATCCGATGAGATCATCGTGGAACATGTGGGAGCCAACATGGGTATCCAGATCCCGCTGTTGGTTATTGGCAGGAGAACGTCTCGGTCATGTCTGCATGGTTCCCGAACCCGTAGGGTCTACACACTTAAGGTTCAGTGATGCTAGAGGTGTTATGGGAAATAGTATGTGGTTACCGAAGGTTGTTCGGAGTCCCGGATGAGATCCCGGACATGACGAGGAGCTCCGGAATGGTCCGGAGGTGAAGATCAGTATATTGGACGAAGGGTATTGGAGTCTAGAATTGTTCTGGGGGTACCAGGTGATGACCAGTGTGTCTGAAAGGGGTTTCGGAGGCCCCAGCAAGTGTTGGGGGCCTTATGGGCCAAGGGGAGGGGGCACATCAGCCCACTAAGGGGCTGAGAGCCCCTCCCACCCCATCTCACATAACCAGGAGAGGTGGGGGCGCCACCCCTAGGGCAGCCGCCCCTCCCGGCTTGGGAGGCAAGTTTCCTAGGGGGTGGGGGCGCCAAAACCCATCTAGGGTTTCCCCTGTGGCCGCCGCCCCTCCCCTAGGGAAACCCTATGGAGCCTCCTCCTCCCCCCCTTCCCCCTATATATAGTGAGGGAGAGAGAGGGCAGCCGCAACCCTTCCCCTGGCACAGCCCTCTCCCTCCTCCAACACCTCCTCCTCCTCCGTAGTGCTTGGCGAAGCCCTGCCGGAGAACCACGAGCTCCATCACCACCATGCCGTCGTGCTATCGGAGTTCTCCCTCAACTTCTCCTCTCCCCTTGCTGGATCAATAAGGAGGAGACGTCCCCGGGCTGTACGTGTGTTGAACGCGGAGGCACCGTTGTTCGGTGCTTAGATCGTATTCGGCCGCGATCTGAATCGCTTCATGAACGACTCCACCGACTGCGTTCTTGTAATGCTTCCGCTTAGCGATCTTCAAGGGTGTGAAGATGCACTCCCCTCTCTCTCGTTGCTAGTCTCTCCATAGATTGATCTTGGTGATGCGTAGAAATGTTTGAATTTCTGCTACGTTCCCCAACAGTGGCATCATGAGCAAGGTCTATTGCGTAGATTCTATGCACGAGTAGAACACAAGTTGTTGTGGGCATTGATTTTGTTCAATATGCTTACCGTTACTAGTCCTATATTTTTTCAATGGTATTGTGGGATGAAGCGGCCCGGACCGACCATACACGCACACTTACGTGAGACAGGTTCCACTGACTGACATGCACTTGTTGCATAAGGTGGCTAGTGGGTGCCTGTCTCTCCCACTTTATTCGGATCGGATTCGATGAAAAGGGTCCTTATGAAGGGTAAATAGCAATTGGCATATCATGTTGTAGTTTTGGCATAGGTAAGAAACGTTCTTGCTAGAAACCTATAGCAGCCACGTAAAAACTTGCAACAACAATTAGAGGACGTCTAACTTGTTTTTGCAGCATATGTCGTGGGATGTGATATGGCCAAGAAGGATGTGATGAATGAAATATATGTGATGTATGAGATTGATCATATTCTTGTAATAGGAATCACGACTTGCATGTCGATGAGTATGACAACCGGCAGGAGCCATAGGAGTAACGCCATGTAATTACCTGCGTGTCACTGATGCATATTCTTTATTTATTGTATGACCTGCGTGTCACTGAATAACGCCATGTAATTACTTTACTTCTTTGCTAAACCGTTTGCCATAGTAGTAGAAGTAATAAGTTGGCGAGACAACTTCATGGAGACACGATGATGGAGATCATGATGATGGAGATCATGGTGTCATGCCGGTGACGATGATGATCATGGAGCCCCGAAGATGCAGATCAAAAGGAGCAAAATCATATTGGCCGTATCATGTTTATGCATCTTATTTGCTTAGAACGATGGTAGTAAATAAGATGATCCCTTTCTACGTCTTGAGCTAGCATTGGTTTTCCCCGAAGAGGAGAGGGTGATGCAGCAAGTGTAGCGTAAGTATTTCCCTCAGTTTTGAGAACCAAGGTATCAATCCAGTAGGAGGCTCCTCCAAAGTCCCACGCAGCTACACAAACAAACTGAGAATTCGCAACCAACGCAATAAAGGGGTTGTCAATCCCTTCACGGCCACTTGCAAAAGTGAGATCTAATAAATATAGTAAGATAAGATAAATATATTTTTGGTATTTTATAATATAGATGCAAAAAGTAAAGATGCAAATAAAAGTAGATTGAAAGCAAATATGATAAGAGATAGACCCTGGGACCATAGGTTTCACTAGAGGATTCTCTCGAGATAGCATAAGTATTACGGTGGGTGAACAAATTACTGTCGAGCAATTGATAGAAAAGTGAATAATTATGACGTTATCTAGGCATGATCATGTATATAGGCATCACGTCCATAAAAAGTAGACCGACTCCTGCCTGCATCTACTACTATTACTCCACACATCAACCGACTCCTGCTTGCATCTAGAGTATTAAGTTCATAAGAATGGAGTAATGCATTAAGCAAAATGACATGATGTAGAGGGATAAACTCATGCAATATGATATAAAACCCATCTTGTTATCCTCGATGGCAACAATACAATACGTGTCTTGCAACCCTTTCTGTCACTGGGTAAGAACACAGCAAGATTGAACCCAAAGCTAAAAACTTCTCCCATGGAAAGAAGGATCAATCTAGTAGGCCAAACCAAACTGATAATTCGAAGAGACTTGCAAAGATAACTCAATCATACATAAAAGAATTCAGAGAAGATTCAATTATTATCCATAGATAAATCTGATCATAAACCCACAATTCATCGGATCTTGATAAACACACCGCAAAAAGAGATTACATCGAATAGATCTCCACAAGAGAGGGGGAGAACATTGTATTGAGATCCAAAAAGAGAGAAGAAGCCATCTAGCTAATAACTATGGACCCGTAGGTCTGTGTTAAACTACTCACAACTCATTGGAGGGGCAAGGATGTTGATGTAGAAGCCATCCATGGTCGATTCCCCCTTCGGCAGAGTGTCGGCGAAGGCTCCAAGATGGGATCTCGCGGATACAGAAGGTTACGGCGGTGGAAATTGTGTTTCCTGGTGCTCCTGGATGTTTTCGGGGTACGTAGGTATATATAGGAGGAAGAAGTACGTCGGTGGCCGCCCGAGGGGCCCACGAGACAGGGGGGCATGCCCTACAGGGGGGCGCGGCCCCCTATCTCGTGGGGACCTCGGGAGCTTCTTGACTTGCACTCCAAGCTCTCCAGATCACGTTCGTTCCAAAAATCACGCTCCCGAAGGTTTCATTTCGTTTGGACTCCGTTTGATATTCCTTTTCTTCGAAATACTGAAACAGGCAAAAAACAGCAATATGGGTTGGGCCTCCGGTTAGTAGGTTAGTCCCAAAAATGATATAAATGTGTAAAATAAAGCCCATAAATATCCAAAAGGGGTAATATAATAGCATGGAACAATCAAAAATTATAGATACGTTGGAGACGTATCAAGCATCCCCAAGCTTAATTCTTGCTCGTCCTCGGGAAGGTAAATGATAAAAAAGAGAAATGTTTGATGTGGAATGCTACCTGGCATAATTTTCAATGTAATTTTATTTACTATGGCATGAATGTTCAGATCCAAATGATTCAAAATAAAATCTTATAAAACATAAAAATAATAATGCTTCAAAGCATACTAACAAATAATCATGTCCTATCAAAATAACATAGCCAAAGAAAGCTTATCCCTACAAAAGCATATAGTTAGGCCATGCTTCATTTTCATTACACAAAATACTCCCATCATGTACAACCCCGATGACGAACCGAGCAATTGGTTCATACTTTTTAACACGCTTCAGCTTTTTCAACTCTTACGCAATATATGAGTGCAAGCCATGGACATAGCACTATGGTGGTAAATGGTGGTGGTTGTGAGGACAAAAAGTGGGAGAAGATAGTCTCACATCAACTAGGCGTATCAACGGGCTATGGAAATGCCCATCAATAGATATCAATGTGAGTGAGTAGGTATTGCCATGCAACGGATGCACTAGAGCTATAAATATATGAAAGCTCAACAAAATAAAATAAGTGGGTGTGCATATGAGACTCTCTATCATGAAGATCATGGTGCTATATGAAGCATAGGTGTGGAAAAACATATAGTAGCAATTGTCCTTTCTCTCTTTTTCTCTCTTTTTATTTCTTTTTTTTATTTCTTTTTTTTCTTTCTTTTTTTTCTTCTTCCTTTTTTTTCTTTTTGGTGGGCTTCTTTGGCCTCTTTTATTTTTATAAAGTCTGAAGCCTCATCCCGACTTGTGGGGGAATCATAGTCTTCATCATCTTTTCCTCACTAGGACAATGCTCTAATAATGAAGATCATCACACTTTTATGGATTTACAACTCAAAAATTACAACTCAAAGCTAGAACAAGATATGACTCTATGTGAATGCCTCCGGTGGTGTACCGGGATATGAAATGAATCAAGAGCGACATGTATGAAGATTATTAAGGTGGCCTTGCCACAAATACGATGTCAACTACATGATCATGCAAAGAGCAATATGACAATGATGAAACGTGTCATAATAAACGGAACGGTGGAAAGTTGCATGGCAATATATCTCGAAATGGCTATGGAAATGCCATAATAGGTAGGTATGGTGGCTGTTTTGAGGAAGGTAAATAAAGGGTTCAATACCGGCGAAAGTTGCGCGGTAATAAGAAAAGCTAGCAAATTGGAAGGATGAGTGTGCGTATATCCATGGACTCACATTAGTCATAAAGAACTCATATACTTATTGCAAAAGTCTACTTAGCCCTCGAAGCAAAGTACTACTACGCATGCCCCAAGAGGGATAGATTGGTAGGAAAAAATTCCATCGCTTGTCCCCGACTGCCACTCATAAGGAAGACACTCAAAAGAGCACCTCATGCAACAAATTTGTCACACAACTTTTACCATACGTGCATGCTACGGGACTTGCCAACTTCAACAAAACTATTTCTCAACTTCATAATTATCCACTAGCATGACCCTAGCATTACTACCTTTATATCTCAAAACAATTATCAAGCATCAAGTTGATCATAGCATCCAATTCTTTTTCTATGATAGTTTTTATTATACCCAACTTCGATGCTCATCATTCTAGGACCAACTTTGTAACCATAGCAAATACCATGCTGTTCTAAGAGACTCTCAAAATAATATAAGTGAAGCATGAGAGACTAGAAATTTCTTCAAAATTAAGACACCACCGTGCTCTAAAAAAAATATAAGTGAAGTACTAGAGCAAAAACTATCAAGCTCAAAAGGTATAAGTGAAGCACATAGAGTATTCTAGCAAATTCTAATCAAATAGGCTTCTCCCAAGAAGGTGTGTACAGCAAGGATGATTGTGGTAAACTAAAAAGCAAAGACTAATATAATACACGACGCTCCAAGCAAAACACATATCATGTGGCGAATAAAAATATAGCTCCAAGTAAGGTTACCAATGAACGAAGACGAAAGAGGGGATGCCTTCCCGGGGCATTCCCAAGCTTAGGCTTTTGGCTATTCTTGAATATCTTGGGGTGCCTTGGGCATTCCCAAGCTTAGTCTCTTGCCACCCTTTATTCCATAGTCCATAAAAGCTTTACCCAAAACTTGAAAACTTCACAACACAAAACTCAACAGGAAATCTTATAAGCTCCGTTAGTGAAAGAAAACAAAACCACCACAAAAGGTACTGCAATGAACTCATTCTTTATTTATTTTGGTGTCAAACCTACTGTATTCCAACTTCCTTATGGTTTATAAAATAATTTACTAGCCATAGATGCATTGAAATAAGCAAACAACACACGAAAAACAGAATCTGTCAAAAACAGAACAATCTGTAGAAATCTGTAACTAACGCAAACTTCTGGAACTCTAAAAATCCTACCAAAATAGGACATACTGGAAAATTTGTTTATTGATTGTGATTTAGTGAATTTTTTCTCGTGAGTGCAAAGTTTCTGTTTTTCAGCAGAATCAAATCAACTATCATCATAGTTTATCCTATAGGTTCTACTTGGCACAAACACTAAATAAAACATAAAAACACATCTAAACAGAGAGTAGATGCAAGATTTATTACTAAACAGGAGCAAAAACAAATAACATAAAGAAAAAATGGGTTGCCTCCCAACTAGCACTATCGTTTAACGCCCCTAGCTAGGCATAAAAAGCGAAGATAGATCTAAGTAGTGCCATCTTTGGCACTAAATTCATAAGTAGCACGCATGATAGATTCATAAGGTAATTTGACTTTCTTTCTTGGAAAGTGCTCCATGCCTTTCTTTAAGGGAAATTGGAATCTAATGTTCCCTTCCTCCATATTAATAATCGCACCAATCGTTCTAAGGAAAGGTCTACCAAGAATAATATGGCAAGAAAGATTGCAATCTATATCAAGAACGATAAAATCTACGGGTACCAAATTTCTATTTGCAACAATAAGAACATCATTGATCCTCCCCATAGGCTTTTTAATGGTGGAATCTGCAAGGTGCAAATTTAAAGAGCAATCTTCAATATCATGGAAATCTAGAATATCACATAAAGTTTTCGGAATCGTAGAAACACTAGCACCCAAATCACACAAAGCAAAACACTCATAATCTTTAATTCTAATATTTATAGTAGGTTCCCACTCATCATTATGTTTTCTAGGTATAGAAACTTCCAAATTAAGTTTTTCATCATAAGATTGCATCAAGGCATCAACAATATGTTTGGTAAAAGCTTTGTTTTGACTATAAGCATGAGGAGAATTAAGAACGGATTGCAACAAGGAAATACAACCTTTTAAAGAGCAATTATCATAGTCAAATTCCTTGAAATCCGAGATAGTGGGTTCAACACTATTAGAAGTTGAGAATTCTCCAATCTCACTTTTACCAAATTTAGCATTAAGATCTAAAGACTCCGAATTCTTGGGACGCCTTCTAGGCAAAGTTGATTCATCATCAGTCCCATAATCATCAAAATTCATATTGCAAAACATAGATCTAATAGGAGACGCATCAATAACTTTAAGATCCTCATCATTATTTTCACGGAAACTAGAAGAACACGCTTTTATAAAGCTTTCTTTTTAGCACGCAATCTAGCGGTTCTTTCCTTGCACTCGTCAATGGAAATTCTCATTACTTTGAGAGACTCATTGATATCATGCTTAGGAGGAGAAGGTCTAAGTTTAAGAGAATCAACATCAAGCGAAAGTCTATCAAGGTTCCTAGCCAAATCATCAACTTTGAGCAATTTTTCTTCAAGCAAAGCATTAAAATTCTTTTGAGAAATCATAAATTCTTTCACACTATTCTCAAAATCAGAGGGCATCTTATTGAAATTACCATAAGAATTATTGTAGGAATTTCCATAATTATTAGAGGAATTACTAGGGAACGGTCTAGCATTAAAATTTCCTCTATAAGCATTGTTTCCAAAACTATTCCTACCAACAAAATTCACATACGTAGATTCGTTATTATTCTCAATCAAGGAAGACAAAGGCATATCATTAGGATCAAGAGGAGTATTTTTAGTAGCAAACATCTTCATAAGTTCATCCATCTTTCCACTCAAAACATTGATTTCTTCTTTAGCATGCACTTTTTTACTAGAAGATCTTTCGGTGTGCCATTGAGAATAATTAGCCATAATATTATCAAGAAGTTTTGTAGCATCTCCTAACGTGATTTCCATAAAGGTGCCTCCTGCGGCCGAATCTAAGAGATTTCTAGAAGCAAAGTTCAAACCGGCATAAAAAATTTGTATGATCATCCATAAACTCAAACCATGAGTAGGGCAATTGCGAAGCATCAATTTCATTCTTTCCCAAGATTGGGAAACATGCTCATGATCAAGTTGTTTTCATAATATCGTTCCTAAGAGTGATGATCTTAGCAGGAGGAAAATACTTAGAGATAAAAGCATCTTTGCACTTGTTCCAAGAATCAATACTATTCTTAGGCAAAGACGAAAACAAAACTTTAGCACGATCTCTAAGTGAAAACGGAAAAAACTTCAATTTGACAATATTGTTATCTGTATCTTTCTTCTTTTGCATATCACACAAATCAACAAAATTGTTTAGATGAGTAGCGGCATCTTCACTAGGAAGGCCGGTGAATTGATCTTTCATAACAAGATTCAGCAAAGCAGCATTGATTTCACAAGACTCAACATCATTAAGAGGAGCAATCGGAGTACTAAGGAAATCATTATTATTGGTATTTGAGAAGTCACACAATTTGGTATTATCTTGGGCCATGGCAACAAGTAATCCAACACACAAGCAAGCAGAAAAAACAGCAAGCGAAAAAGAGAGGAGGAGATTGGGAAAGAGAGGGCGAATAAAATGGCAAGGGTGAAGTGGGGGAGAGGAAAACGAGAGGCAAATGGCAAATAATGTAAATGCAAGGGAGATGGGTTTGTGATGGGTACTTGGTATGTCTTGACTTGAGCGAAGACCTCCCCGGCAACGGCGCCAGAAATCCTTCTTGCTACGTCTTGAGCTAGCGTTGGTTTTCCCCGAAGAGGAGAGGGTGATGTAGCAAGTGTAGCGTAAGTATTTCCCTCAGTTTTGAGAACCAAGGTATCAATCCAGTAGGAGGCTCCTCCAAAGTCCTATGCACCTACACAAACAAACTGAGAACTCGCAACCAATGCAATAAACCCCATCTTCTTATCCTCGATGGCAACAATACAATACGTGTCTTGCAACCCTTTCTGTCACTGGGTAAGAACACCGCAAGATTGAACCCAAAGCTAAACACTTCTCCCATGGCAAGAAATATCAATCTAGTAGGCCAAACCAAACTGATAATTCGAAGAGACTTGCAAAGATAACTCAATCATACATAAAAGAATTCAGAGAAGATTCAATTATTATCCATAGAAAAATCTGATCATAAACCCACAATTCATCGGATCTTGATAAACACACCGCAAAAAGAGATTACATCGAATAGATCTCCACAAGAGAGGGGGAGAACATTGTATTGAGATCCAAAAAGGGAGAAGAAGCCATCTAGCTAATAACTATGGACCCGTAGGTCTGTGGTAAACTACTCACAACTCATTGGAGAGGCAAGGATGTTGATGTAGAAGCCCTCCATGGTCGATTCCCCCTCCGGCAGAGTGCCGGCGAAGGCTCCAAGATGGGATCTCGCGGATACAGAAGGTTATGGCGGTGGAAATTGTGTTTCGTGGTGCTCCTGGATGTTTTCGGGGTACGTAGGTATATATAGGAGGAAGAAGTACGTCGGTGGCCGCCTGAGGGGCCCACGAGACAGGGTGGCATGCCCTACAGGGGGCGCGGCCCCCTATCTCGTGGGGCCCTCGGGAGCTTCTTGACTTGCACTCCAAGCTCTCCGGATCACGTTCGTTCCAAAAATCACGCTCCCGAAGGTTTCATTCCATTTGGACTCCGTTTGATATTCCTTTTCTTCGAAATACTGAAATAGGCAAAAAACACAGCAATATGGGTTTGGCCTCCGGTTAGTAGGCTAGTCCCAAAAATGATATAAATGTGTAAAATAAAGCCCATAAACATCCAAAAGGGGTAATATAATAGCATGGAACAATCAAAAATTATAGATACGTTGGAGACGTATCATCCCTCATAATAATTTCAAGAAAGTGTTCCCCCTAACTGTGCATCGTTGCGAAACATCGTTGCTTCAAAGCACCACGTGATGATCGGGTATGATAGATTCTAACATTCACATACAACGGGTGTAAGCCAGATTTACACACGCGAAACACTTAGGTTGACTTGATGAGCCTAGCATGTACAGACATGGCCTCGGAAGACAAGAGACCGAAAGGTCGAGCATGAGTCATATAGTAGATACGATCAACATGAAGATGTTCACCGATGATGACTAGTCCATCTCACGTGATGATCAGACACGGCCTAGTTGACTCAGATCATGTATCACTTAGATGACTAGAGGGATGTCTATCTGAGTGGGAGTTCATTAGATGAACTTAATTATCCTAAACATAGTCAAAAGGTCTTTGCAAATTATGTCGTAGATCGTGTTTTAGTTCTACTGTTTAGATATGTTCCTAGAGAAAATTTAGTTGAAAGTTGATAGTAGCAATTATGCGGACTGGGTCCGTAAACTAAGGACTGTCCTCATTACTGCGCAGAAGGCTTATGTCCTTAATGCATCGCTTAGTGTGTTGAACCTCGAACGTCGTCTGTGGATGTTGCGAACATATGACATACATGTTTTGATGACTACGTGATAGTTCAGTAATGTTAAACGGTTTAGAATTGAGGCAACGAAGACGATTTTGAAACGTCGCGGAACATATGAGATGTTTCGAGGGCTGAAACTGGGATTTCAGGCTCGTGCCCACGTCAAAAGGGATGAGACCTCTAACGAGTTTCTTAGCCTACAAACTAAGGGAGAAAAGCTCAATCGTTGAGCTTGTACCCAGATTGTCTGGGTACAACAATAACTTGAATCGAGTGGGAGTTAATCTTCCAGATAAGATAGTGATGTTTCTCCAAAGACATTGCTACCAAGCTACTAGAGCTTCGTGATGAACTATAACATATCAAGGATAGATATGATGATCCTTGAAATATTCGGGATGTTTGACACCGCAAAAGTAGAAATCAAGAAGGAGCATCAACTATTGATGGTTAGTGAAACCACTAGTTTCAAGAAGGGCAAGGGCAAGAAGGGATACTTCATGAAACGGCAAATCAGTTGCTGCTCCAGTGAAGAAACCCAGGGTTGAACCCAAACCCGAGACTAAGTGCTTCTGTAATGAGGGAACGGTCACTAAAGCAGAACTATCCTAGATACTTGGTAGATGAGAAGGCTGGCAAGGTTGACAGAAGTATATTGGATATACATTGTATTAAATGTGTACTTTAGTAGTACTCCTAGTAGCACCAGGGTATTAAGATACCGGTTCGGTTGCTAAGTGTTAGTAACTCGAAATAAAAGAGCTATGGAATAAACGGAGACTAGCTAAAGGTGAGATGACGATGTGTGTTGGAAGTGTTTCCAAGGTTGATGTGATCAAGCATCACCTGCTCCCTCTACCATCGAGATTGGTGTTAAACCTAAATAATTGTTATTTGGTGTTTGCGTTGAGCATAGACATGATTGGATTATGTCTATCGCAATACGGTTATTCATTTAAGGAGAATAATGGTTACTCTGTATATTTGAATAATACCTTCAATGGTCTTGCACCTAAAATGAATGGTTTACTGAATCTCGATCATAGTGATACACATGTTCATGCCAAAAGATATAAGATAGTAATGATAGTATCACCTGCTTGTGGCACTGCCATTTGAGTCATATTGGTATAAAATGCATGAAGAAGCTCCATGTTGATGGATCTTTGGACTCACTCGTTTTTGAAAAGTTTGAGACATGCGAGCCATGTCTATTGGTATATACGCATGAAGAAACTCCATGCAGATGGATCGTTTGGTCTCACTTGATTTTGAATCACTTGAGTCATGAAAATCATACCACATGGGCAAGATGACTGAAAGGCCTCATTTTCAGTGAAATGGAACAAGAAAGCAACTTGTTGGAAGTAATGCATTTTGATATGTGCAGTCCAATGAGTGCTGAGGCACGCGGTGGATATTGTTATGTTCTTACTTCACAGATGATTTGAGTAGATGCTGAGTATATTTACTTGATGAAACACAAGTCTAAATTATTGAAAGGTTCATGTAATTTCAGAGTGAAGTTGAAGATCATCGTGACAAGAGGATAAAATGTCTATGATATGATCATAGAGATAAATATCTGAGTTACGAGTTTGGTACACAATTAAGACCTTGTGGAAATTGTTTCACAACTAATACCGCCTGGAACACCATAGTGTGATGGTGTGTCCGAACATCATAGCTGCACCCTATTGGATATGGTGCATACCATGATGTCTCTTATCTAATTACCATTATCGTTTATGGGTTAAGCATTAGAGACAACCGCATTCACTTTAAATAGGGCACCACGTAATTCCGTTGAGATGACAGTGTATGAACTATGGTTTAGAGAAACCTAAGTTGTCGTTTCTTAAAAGTTTGGGGCTGTGACGCTTATGTGAAAAGGTTTCAGCCAGATAAGCTCAAACCCAAAGCGGATAAATGCATCTTCATAGGACACCCAAAACAGTTGGGTATACCTCCTAATTCAGATCCGGAAGCAAAAATGATTGTTTCTAGAAACGGGTCCTTTCTTGAGGAATAGTTTCTCTCGAAAGAATTGAGTGGGAGGATGGTGGAGACTTGATGAGGTTATTGAACCATCACTTCAATCAGTGTGTAGCAGGGCACAAAAAGTTGTTCTGTGGCACCTACACCAATTGAAGTGGAAGTTGATGATAGTGATCATGAAACTTCGGATCAAGTCACTACCAAACCTCGTAGGACGACAAGCACGCGTACTTCTTCAGAGTGGTACGGTAATCCTGTCTTGGAGGTCATGGTGCTAGACAACAATGAACCTACGAGCTATGGAGAAGCGGTGGTGGGCCCGGATTCCGACAAATGGCTCGAGGCCATAAAATCCGAGAGAGGATCCATGTATGAAAACAATGTGTAGACTTTGGAAGAACTACTTGATGGTCATAAGGCTGTTGGGTACAGATGGATTTTAAAAGGAAGACGGACAATGATGGTAAGTATCGCCATTAAGAAAGCTCGACTTGTCGCTAAGATGTTTTCTGACAAGTTCAAGGAGTTGACTACGATGAGACTTTCTCATTCATAGCGATGCTAAAGAGTCTGTTGGAATTATATTAGCAGTTACTGCATGATTTATGAAATCTTGCAGATAGGATGTCAAAACATTGTTTCCTCGATGATATTCTTGAGGAAAGGTTGTATGTGATACAACCAAAAGGTTTTGTCAATCCTCAAAGATGCTAACAAGTATGCAAAGCTCCAGCAATCCTTCTAAGTACTAGAGTAAGCATCTTGGAGTTGGGATATACGCTTTGATGAGATAATCAAAGATTTTGGGTTTATACAAAGTTTATGAGAAACTTGTATTTCCAAAGAAGTGAGTGGGAGCACTATGGAATTTCTGATGAGTATATGTTATTGACATATTGTTGATCAGAAATGATGTAGAATTTCTGGACAACATATAGGGTTATTTGAAGGTGTTTTTCAATGGAAAACCTGGATTAAGCTACTTGAACATTGAGCATCAAGATCTATAAGGATAGATCAAAATCGCTTAATAGTACTTTCAAATGAATACATACCGTGACAAGATTTTGAAGGAGTTCAAAATATATAGGCAAAGAAGGAGTTCTTGGCTGTGTTATGAGGTGTGAGTAGTGAGTAAGACTCAAGACCTGACCACGGCAGAAGAGAGAAGAAAGGACGAAGGTCGTCCCCTATGCTTTAGACGTAGGCTCTACAGTATGCTATGTTGTGTACTGCACCTGAAGTGTGCCTTGCCATGAGTCAGTCAAGGGGTACAAGTGCGATCCAGGAATGGATCACAGGACAGCGGTCATGGTTATCCTTAGTAACTAGTGGACTAAGGGATTTTCTCGATTACGGAGGTGGTAAAAGAGTTCGTTGTAAAGGGTTACGCCGATGCAAACTTTGACACTAATCCGGATGACTCTGAGTAGTAAACTGGATTCATATAGTAGAGCAGTTATTTGGAATAGTTCCAAATAGCGCGTGGTAGCTGCATCTACAAGATGACATAGAGATTTGCAAAGCACACACGGATCTGAAAGGTTCAGATTTGTTGACTAATAACCTATCTCACAAGCGAGATATGATCAAACCCCATCGGTGTTGATTCATTACAATCCCATAGTGATGTGAACTAGATTATTGACTCTAGTGCAAGTGGGAGACTGTTGGAAATATGCCCTGGAGGCAATAATAAACTGGTTATTATTGTATTTCCTTGTTCATGATAACTGTCTATTGTTCATGCTATAATTGTATTGACCGGAAACCGCAATACATGTGTGAATACATAGACCACAACATGTCCCTAGTAAGCCTCTAGTTGACTAACTCGTTGATCAACAGATGGTCATGGTTTCCTGACCATGGACATTGGATGTCATTGATAACGGGATCGCATCATTAGGAGAATGATGTGATGGACAATACCCAATCATAAGCATAGCACAAGATCATGTACTTCGTTTGCTAAAGCTTTTCTAATGTCAAGTATCATTTCCTTAGACCATGAGATTGTGTAACTCCCTGATACCGTAGGAGTGCTTTGGGTGTACCAAACATCACAACATAACTGGGTGACTATGAAGGTGCACTACAGGTATCTCCGAAAGTGTTTGTTGGGTTGGCACGAATTGAGACTGGGATTTGTCACTCCGTATGACGGGGAGGTATCTCTAGGCCCACTTGGTGATGCATCATCACAATGAGCTCAATGTGACTAAGTAGTTAGTCATGGGATCATGCATTATGGAACGAGTAAAGTGACTTGCCAGTAATGAGATTGAACGAGGTATTGGGATACCGACGATCGAATCTCGGGCAACTAACATACCGATTGACAAAGGGAATTGTATACAGGCTTGATTGAATCCCCGACATCGTGGTTCATCGGATGAGATCATCGTGGAACATGTGGGAGCCAACATGGGTATCTAGATTACGTTGTTGGTTATTGGCCAGAGAATGTCTCGGTCATGTCTGCATGGTTCCGAACCCGTAGGGTCTACACACTTAAGGTTCGGTGACGCTAGAGGTGTTATGGGAAATAGTATGTGGTTACCGAAGGTTGTTTGGAGTCCCGGATGAGATCCCGGACATGACGAGGAGCTTCAGAATGGTCCGGAGGTGAAGATCGGTATATTGGACGAAGGGTGTTGGAGTCCAGAATTGTTCCGGGGGTACCAGGTGATGACCAGCGTGTCCGAAGGGGGTTTCGAAGGCCCCGGCAAGTGTTGGGGGCCTTATGGGCCAAGGGGAGGGGGCACATCAGCCCACTAAGGGGCTGAACGCCCCTCCCACCCCATCTCACGTAACCAGGAGAGGTGGGGGCGCCACCCCTAGGGCAGCCGCACCTCCCGGCTTGGGGGTCAAGTTTCCTAGGGGGTGGGGGCGCCCAAACCCATCTAGGGTTTCCCCTGTGGCCGCCGCCCCTCCCCTAGGGAAACCCTAGGGCGCCTCCTCCTCCCCCTCCCCCCTATATAGTGAGGGAGAGAGAGGGCAGCCGCAACCCTTCCCCTGGAGCAGCCCTCTCCCTCCAACACCTCCTCCTCCTCCGTAGTGCTTGGCGAAGCCCTGCCGGAGAACCACGAGCTCCATCACCACCATGCCGTCGTGTTGTCAGAGTTCTCCCGCAACTTCTCCTCTCCTCTTCCTAGATCAAGAAGGAGGAGACGTCCCAGGGCTGTACGTGTGTTGAACGCGGAGGCACCGTTGTTCGGTGCTTAGATCGGATTCGGCCGCGATTTGAATCGCTTCGTGAACGACTCCACTGACCGTGTTCTTGTAACGCTTCCGTTTAGCGATCTTCAAGGGTATGAAGATGCACTCCCATCTCTCTCATTGCTAGTCTCTCCATAGATTGATCTTGGTGATGTGTAGAAAATTTTGAATTTCTTCTACGTTCCCCAACAATAATCACTCAAGTGCTCTATCATAAAAGCATTATTCTTTAATTCTCTACCAACGTAAGCATTAAAACTTTCTTGTCTAGCCATAAAGTCATCAAATTCATCTAAACATTGGCTATGAGATTTAGTAGATGATGACCCACAAGTATAGGGGATCTATCGTAGTCCTTTCGATAAGTAAGAGTATCGAACCCAACGAGGAGCAGAAGGAAATGACAAGCGGTTTTCAGTAAGGTATTCTTTGCAAGCACTGAAATTTTAGGTAACAGATAGTTTTGTGATAAGATAATTTGTAACGGGTAACAAGCAATGAAAGTAAATAAGGTGCAACAAGGTGGCCCAATCCTTTTTGTAGCAAAGGACAAGCCTGGACAATTTCTTATAATGAGAAAAGTGCTCCCGAGGACACAGGGGAATTATCGTCAAGCTAGTTTCATCACGCTCACATGATTCACGTTCGATAATTTGATAATTTGATATGTGGGTGGACCGGTGGTTGGGTACTACCCTTACTTGGACGAGCATCCCACTTATGATTAACCCATATTGCAAGCATCCGCAACTACAAAAGAAGTACTAAGGTAAACCTAACCATAGCATGAAACATATGGATCCAAATCAGCCCCTTACGAAGCAACTTATAAACTAGGGTTTAAGCTTCTGTCACTCTAGCAACCCATCATCTACTTATTACTTCCCAATGCCTTCCTCTAGGCCCAAATAATGGTGAACTGTCATGTAGTAGATGTTCACATAACACCACTAGAGGAGAGACAACATACATCTCATCAAAATATCGAACGAATACCAAATTCACATGACTACTAATAGCAAGACATCACCCATGTCCTCAGGAACAAACGTAACTACTCACAAAGCATATTCATGTTCATGATCAGAGGAGTATTAATATGCATTAAGGATCTGAACATATGATCTTCCACCAAGTAAACCAATTAGCATCCACTACAAGGAGTAATCAAAACTACTAGCAACCCACAGGTACCAATTTTTGGTTTTGATACAAGATTGGATACAAGAGATGAACTAGGGTTTTGAGAGGAGATGGTGTTGGTGAAGATGTTGATAGAGATTGACCCCCTCCCGATGAGAGGATCGTTGGTGATGACGATGGTGATGATTTCCCCCTCACGGAGGGAAGTTTCCCCGGCGGAACAGCTCTGCTAGAGCCCCAGATTGGTTCCTCCATGGTTCCGCCTCGTGGCGGCAGAGTTTCATCCTATAAGCTTGCTTATGATTTTTTTTCCAGGGTAAAAGCTTCGTATAGAAGAAGATGGGCACCGGAGGGCCAACAGGGGGCCCATGAGACGGGGGGGGGGGGGCGCCTAGTAGGGGGGGCACCCCCCACCCTCCTGGCCAGGGTGTGGGCCCCCTCTAGTATTTTCTTCGCTCAATAATTCTTATTAATTCCAAAAATGACTTCCGTGGAGTTTCAGGATTTTTGGAGCTGTGCAGAATAGGTTTCCCATATTTGCTCCTTTTCTAGCCAGAATCCCAGCTGCCGGCATTCCCCCTCTTCATGGTAAACCTTGTAAAATAAGAGAGAATATCCATAAGTATTGTGACATAGTGTGTAATAACAGCCCATAATGCAATCAATATTGATATAAAAGCATGATGTAAAATGGTCGTATCAACTCCCCCAAGCTTAGACCTCGCTTGTCCTCAAGCGGAAGCCAAAATCAAAAAATATGTCCACATGTTTAGAGATAGAGGTGTCGATAAAAATAAAATACATACATGAGGGCATCATGATCATTCTTATAACAGCGACATATATAGATTTTGTCATATGATTTCTTATGCTCAAGTAACAATCTATTCACAATGTCAAGTATGGAACATAAACTTCATTGGGAACTAACAAACTATAATCTCAGTCAATGAAGCAATTGCGATTTATCATAACGTCAGAAAGAGTCAAGAATAGAGCTTTTCAGCAAGTCCACATACTCAACTAACATATAGTCTTCTACAATTGCTAACACTCATGCAATACTTATGGTTATGGAGTTTTAATCGAACACTGAGAAAGATAGGGGCTTATAATGTTGCCTCCCAACGTTTTACCTCAAGGGTAATGTCAACAATAATAGTTCATGCTAACGAACATCCAATTGGATATAAGTATCAGGATCTTTCCAACATGAGGTGCTTGCCAAAGGATAAAATGAAAAAGGGAAAGGTGAAGATCACCTTGACTCTTGCATAAAGTAAAAGACATAAAGTAAAAGGTAGGCCCTTCGCAGAGGGAAGCAGAGGTCGTCATGCGCTTTTAGGGTTGGATACACAAAATCTTAATACGAAAGAATGTCACTTTATATTGCCACTTGTATATGGACCTTTATTATGCAGTCCGTCACTTTTATTGCTTCCATAACAATATCGTATAAAGCTTATTTTCTCCGCACTAATAAGTCATGCATATTTAGAGAGCAATTTTTATTGCCTGCACCGATGACAACTTACTTGAAGGATCTTACTCAATCCATGGGTAGATATGGTGGACTCTCATGGCAAAACTGGATTTAAGGATATTTGGAAGCACAAGTAGTATCTCTACTTGGTGCTAGGAATTTGGCTAGCATGAGGGGGAAAGGCAAGCTCAACATGTTAGGAAGATCCATGACAATATACTTTAATTGGGGTGTGAGAAAACATAAACCATTATGTTGTCTTCCTTGTCCAACGTCAACTCTTTAGCATGTCATACTTTAATGAGTGCTCACAATCATAAAAGATATCCAAGATAGTGTATTTATATGTGAAAACCTCTCTTTCCTTATTACTTCCTATTAATTGCAACGATGACAAAAACTATGCTTGTCAACTCTCAACAACTTTTAAGCCTCATACTTTCTATGTGTGAAGTCATCACTATCCACAAGATCAATATGAACTCTTTTATTCTTTTTATATTATTTCTATTTTTCTCAAGATCATAGCAAGATAGCAAAGCCCTTTGACTCAACACTAATCTTTATTATAGATAACTCATGGACTCGATTACATAGAGATCACAAAGCAAAACTCAAAACTAATTCATATCAAAACTTCAATCTACTTGATCAAGATATTACTAAAGGAATCGAACTAAGTAAAACGGTAAAGATAGGAGTGTGATGGTGATACAATACCGGGGCACCTCCCCCAAGCTTGGCAGATGCCAAGGGGAGTGCCCATACCCATGTGATTATGTCCTCGGAGGTGATGAAGGCGGTGATGATGACGGTGGATAATCGCACATCGAGCGTAAAGGCTCCTCCAACTTGCGAATAATGCCCTTGAGTCCGGCAATATGATCCTTCAGCAAAATATTTTCCTGTGTGAGATACTTGTTTTGTATGCGAGCTAACTCAATCATCTTGAAAGCTTCAATCTCACTCGGGGTAAAGAGGTTAGGAAGAGGTTCAGGGATGTCTTCTTCTTTCACCATCGGAGCTTTATCCTCCATGACCTTCTTGATCCCTTCATCCCTGTTGATCTCCTCCGGTTCTTCTCTTTTCAGATCTATCTTCAATATCCGAGCATCCTTGTCTTCATTGTTGGAGGAGGGTGATGTCATGATGCTCTAGCTCTGTCAGAAAAAATAGCTCGAAACAAAGATAGAAGATTTTTGCGTGATACGACGGTCAAAACTTTAGGGAGATTATATAATGACTTTTTACTGACCAAAATACGTAATGTGCAAGAAAACGGAGTCCGGCGGACACACGAGGTGTCCACGAGATAGGGGGCGTGTCCGGTAGGGGGGCGCGCCCTCCACCCTCGTGGAGGCCTCGTGTCCCTCTCGGACTACTTCTTTATTCCCAAAATTCCTAAATATTCCAAAACGGAGAAAAATTGCCATTAGAATTGTTTTGGAGTCGGTTTACTTACCGTACCACATACGTATTCCTTTTCAGAGTCTAAAATGTTCTGGAAAGTGGCCCTTATGTATTCCTCTGGGGTTACGGTTTCAATAATATTAGTTTCAACATTAATAGGGTTACCTGAGATATAATGTTTGATTCTTGGACCGTTCACCACCCTCGGAATTGTGCCTTCGAAGTTGTTGATTTTTATGGCACCGAAATGATAGACCTCCTCGATAACGTAAGGGCCTTCCCACTTAGAGAGAAGTTTTCCTACAAAAAATCTTAAACAAGAGTTGAATAGTAACACATAATCACGTACGTTAAATTCTCGCTTTTGTATCCTTTTGTCATGCCATCTTTTAACTTTTTCTTTAAACAACTTGGCATTCTCATAGGCCTGGGTTCTCCATTCATCAAGTGAGATAATGTCAAATAACCTCTTCTCACCAGCAAGTTTGAAATCATAGTTGAGCTCTTTAATGGCCCAATATGCCTTATGTTCAAGTTCAAGAGGTAAGTGACACGCTTTTTCCATAAACCATCTTATACGGGGACATACCCATAGGATTTTTATATGAAGTTCTATAAGCCCATAATCCATCATCAAGTTTCTTGGAACAATTCTTTCTAGATCTATTAACAGTCTTTTGCAAAATTAATTTGATCTCTCTATTGCTCAACTCTACTTGACCACTAGACTGTGGGTGATAAGGAGATGCAATTCTATGATTAACATCATACTTAGTGAACCACCATCAGTCATGAGATATCTAGGGACTCCAAACCTCGGAAAAATAACTTCTTTAAGCATCTTAATAGAGGTGTTATGATCAGCACTACTAGTTGGAATAGCTTCTACTCACTTAGTAGCGTAATCAACATCAACTAAAATATGTGTATATCCATTAGAGGTAGGAAAAGGTCCCATATAATCAAAGCCCCAAACATCAAATGGTTTAATAACAAGAGAATAATTCATAGGCATTTCTTGACGTCTACTAATATTAACAATTCTTTGACGTTCATCACACGACAAGACAAACTTACGGGCATCTTTGAAGAGAGTAGGCCAATAAAAGCCGGATTGCAATACCTTATGTGCAGTTTTGTCTCCAGCGTGGTGTCCTCCATATAGTTCGGAGTGACACTTGCGTAGGATATTTTCCTGTTCATGCTCAGGTACACAACGTCTAATAACACCATCCCCTTCTTTATAAAGGTGTGGGTCATCCCAGAAGTAATGTCTTAAATCATAAAAGAACTTTTTCTTTTGCTGGTATGTGCAACTAGGTGGTATAAATTTAGCAACAATGTAATTAGCATAATCAGCATACCATGGAGCAGTACGAGAAGCATCAATGACCGCTAATTGTTCATCAGGAAAGCTATCATCAATAGGTAGTGGGTCATCAAGAACATTCTCTAGCCTAGACAAGTTTTCTGCAACGGGGTTCTCAGCTCCCTTTCTATCGATAATATGTAAATCAAATTCTTGAAGCAAGAGGACCCATCTGACAAGTCTAGGTTTAGCATCTTTCTTTTCCATAAGATATTTAATAGCAGCATGATTAGTGTGAATAGTAACTTTAGAATCAACGATGTAAGGTCTGAACTTATCACAAGCAAATACAACTGCTAAGAATTCTTTTTCAGTAGTAGCATAATTTCTCTGGGCAGTATCAAGAGTCTTGCTAGCATATTGAATAACATCTAATTTCTTATCAACTCTCTGCCCTAGAATAGCACCTACAACATAATCACTAGCATCACACATAATTTCAAAAGGTAAATTCCAATCAGGTGGCTGAACAATAGGTGCAGTGATCAAAGCTTTCTTAAGTACTACAAATGCTTCTACACAATCATCATCAAAGACAAAAGGAATATATTTTTGTAATAAATTAGTCAGAGGCCTAGAGATTTTAGAAAAGTCCTTAATGAACCTCCTATAAAAACCGGCATGACCAAGGAAACTTATTATACCTTTAATGTCCTTGGGACATGGCATCTTTTCAATAGCATCAACTTTAGCTTTGTCAACTTCAATACCTCTTTCAGAAATTTTATGCCCCAAGACAATGCCTTCATTAACCATAAAGTGACACTTTTCCCAATTCAGGACGAGACTAGTATCTTCACATCTTTGCAAAACTCGATCAAGATTGCTCAAGCAATCATCAAAAGAGGATCCATAGACTAAGAAGTCATCCATGAATACCTCACAAATCTTTTCACAAAAGTCAGAGAATATAGCCATCATGCATCTTTGAACGGTAGAAGGTGCATTACATAAACCAAAAGGCATATGTCTATAAGAAAAAGTACCGAAAGGGCAAGTAAAAGTAGTTTTTGATTGATCTTCCGCTAACACAGGTATTTGAGAGAAACCAGAATAACCATCTAGAAAGCAGAAATCTGTATGTTTGGATAGTCTTTCTAGCATTTGATCAATAAAAGGTAAAGGGTAATGATCTTTCTTAGTAGCTTTATTTAATTTATGGAAATCAATTACCATCCTATAACCTGTAATAATTCTTTGCGGAATAAATTCATCTTTATCATTAGGAACAACAGTAATACCTCCCTTTTTAGGGACAAAATGGACAGGGCTTACCCATTCACTATCAGCAACGGGATAAATTATACCTGCCTCAAGGAGCTTTAGTATCTCCTTTCTTACCACTTCTTTCATCTTAGGATTAAAGCGTCGTTGAGGATCGGATCTCTAACTGGTTTGGCATCTTTCTCCACTTTAATTTTGTGTTGGCATAGAGTGGGACCGATGCCCTTAAGATCATCCAGAGTATATCCAATAGCATCACGGTGCTTCTTCAGAGTTTTCAATAATCTTTCCTCTTCCTGCCCTGAAAGGTTAGCACTAATAATAATAGAATATATCTTCTTTTCATCAAGATAAGCATATTTAAGATTATCAGGTAATGATTTAAGCTCAGACACGGGATCACCCTTGGGTGGAGGAGGATCCCCTAGGATTTCAACAGGTAAGTTGTGTTTCAAGATAGGAACCTGCTGCAAGAATACTTCATCTATTTCCCTTCTTTCATTCATAAACATATCATTTTCATGGTCTAGCAAATACTAGTCGCCAACCCGTGCATTCGCACGGGCTAGTTTAGTGATTAATATATACTGAAAGCCTCAGACCATTTATAACTTTTGAATCTAGTTTAGATAGCAACACACATGAACATTATAATTCCAAATTCTAGTAATTACATATTAGAATAGAACAATCTTTTCTTTTTTATGATTTTTTACATTTGCAATATCTCGCGGTCAAATCAATATTAATTTTTTTATTGTGTTTTTTTCTATTTTGCCTGCATAAATTATCCGGCTTGTATAAAGAGTGCTTACTTATGCAACTTTGAGTGATAATTGGTGCTATACTTTAGAGTAGATCAGTTTCTTTCCATGCTGATGTAAAGTTTGTACGGAGTAACTTGTTCCTTCTATGATAGATTTGTGAGCACTTCAATTCTATATGGGTTCGGATGTAGGTCTTATTCATGAAATCAGATTCACCGCGAGAAAATTTCTAATAAGATTTACATGGGTGAAGTGACATGAACATTTTAAGATGATTAAATTGCACACTGCAGTATTAAGTGGACCTATGTCATCTAGAAGATTCGAATTGGTTAGGAAATATACCATCATAAAATAATAAAGGAAAAATGAGATTCAAATAAACACATGGATGGTAAAATACAATAACGTAACAATGATACTTTATAAGAAGAATGTTATCCTTCAAATATATATATACATGTCAAGATTTACTAAGTTTTTTTCAAACATGCATTTGTTATGAATGCCAATGACTTTTGTATATAAAGTAACTTCTACCTAATTTTTTGGAATCATATACTTCATGTTTAATCAGGGCTAACCTACGCTACTTGTCTAATTGATGGTAATTAATAATTGAACTCAAAATATGTATGCCTTGTAAACCCTAAAGGAGGTATAATGTCCAAATCAGCATACTTTTCTTATTATAAACCTTCTAGAAGGAGCTACCTGACCTGAAATTGATTTGCCAAATATGAAATGGTACAAAGGCCTTATCCACATGTAAAGCTCATGTAGTTACATACAGAAATTCCATTAGAGGCCTAACTACTCTCCATAGTGGTGTGAAATAAATCATTTGAACTGCTATGACATCTAAAATTGAGTATTTCTTTTCAACTATTATTTATTTCACCCTGCTATGAACCAACAACCAAATCTAACACAATGTGAATGCTTATCCCAAAGGCATATTCAAGTGAATGACCTACGTCGCAAGCCCCTAGTGAATAAAAGGGAAACAAAAATTTACATCAAATTTTATTGACGCAGCACCTGTTCAGCCATATGTAAGAGAAGTGGCGATGGGCTAAAATATAAATTTAGAAGTTATGCTTACCTGTGCACATTGCTATTTTTGCTTATATTGTTTCCTTATCCATTCACTGGAAGATACCATGTTGTACTGTCCGGAAAGAAAGACAGCCCCCAGCTTATTCAAAAAAATTACTTTCAGTCCTTTAGTCAAACAATCTACCACATAATTATCTTGGAGAGAAAGAGAAAGATCTAATGGATAATGCTACCATCTTACAGAAAATAATAGCCAAGCACACCATAAGAATATTTTAAATCGCCATGAGGTCTGTATGAAGTATGGTGTTCTCCAACTTCATCAATTTAAAACTATAGACACATTCGTACATATATAATGAGGAGGCGATATTAACAGTGGTGAGTACCAACCATATAAATGAACATGGACATGTCATCGCCACACTAAATGGGGATGAGGATGCCACTGGTTCTCTACCAAGGCGTCATCTGTGCTGGCAGAGGAGTTTTTTGCAAGCGTTTCACATGTCAAACTTCTAATATTTCTGAACTATAGTACATAAAATGATTTTTTGTGCCTTCTTGCATTTCACATGTGAGAGTATTATGAGTTTCCATATTAGATCATCATGATATCAAATAAATAAAAGTATGAAAACCCGATTACCCGATGAATAAAAACGAATGATTCAGGTATTACTATGAAAGAAAACCAGATAAACTATACCCGATGGATAAAAAGTGATTCAGATATAACTATAGAAGATATTTACATGTTGGGTTACAAAAATTTCATTCACACCTTAGTCTCACACCTAACCATTATAAATTCTACGCCAATGCATGACTTCTATTTAACAGAGGATGAGAGAAATTCTACGAACTAATTAGTAATTTAACATCAAAAGCATATAAACGGAGCTAGTATAACATGTATCTATTCCATTAGAAGTTACGACGATCTCCAAGCTAACCACATCTTGTCATGATACATAGATCAGATGTATATTAAACTGGACATACATGCAAACGTACACATCAGTGCCGAGTATACTACCACTGTTGCAGGATGAAGTAGAAGTATTCATGTTTATTTGTTACGTTATGATATTATGTCCCCAGCGCGCGCACACTTTGCACACTTTTTTTACATCATAATTAGAAGCAGAATAGACAATCATTCGGAAACGTACAGATTAGATTGAAAGAAGATTCACATGTATGTTTTTCGTACCTTCACTGGGACACATTGTTCTGTACTGGCATATGCCTTTCACATGAGATGAGAAGCAACAGAGAAGTTTTTTGTTTTGATGGAAGCAGCGGAGAAGTTGATGGTAGGACTCTGCGCCACCCATGATCTGTGGTGCACAACCCTTTGAGTCAGGTGGTTGATCAATTTTCAAAAGGAATCTTCTATAACCTAATGTAGTTAATCAAGTTATAATAAGTGAAGGAAATTTTGGCAGTCTGATGCCCAACGAAAAATCTGCTCAGTTTTGCACCGACCATTCTGCTAGCTACTCCTTTGTGGGCTCTGTATCACATGATCTTGAGATAACTGACACCATGAACATCCAGTCAATGCCTTATGATATATCTTGCAACCACCTACAGCTGGGCGTCTCACCGAAGAACTGACTCTTGTTAATCGAATTCAAGGCCAACACAGTCAGAACAGTCCTGGCAGCAAAGCAATCATACATGTTTGAAACCCAAGAGGGGAGAGATTGTAATACAATGAGATTGATGCATAGAACATGAGAAGTGGAATATTATGAGGAGAAGAGTAATCTGAGAAGGAAACCCTGAAAAAGGGACCAAAATCCTGGACTATTTATTAGTAATAAACATGAGAAACAGAAATCAGATCCAAGTATAATAGGAGAAAAACAAATTTGTCTACATACTGTTTGTTCTTGACAGTTCCATCTCCACGTGATGCAAGAAGAAACATTAGTAAATCTGGACATGGCAACCTGGTATGGTAAGAGCCATGGAGTTATATGCACAAATTTGTTGCAGAAGACATGAGAGTGATGAGGTCAGGAGAGAGCATAGATGACTGACTTGGCATGGAAGATTGTAAGATCTAACCTGAGGGCCGTTCGTCTTCAGGCAATTGGTTCTCCTTTCCTGTACTGAGGATGTTTGTGTCTAGGCATAGAGCCATGGAAGAGTGCTGGTAGAAGGCGTCATGCCATGGGCCAGGCTTCTGAGATCGCCACCAGGGAGCAATAGACGATGAAGAACTCACATCATATCGGGAGAGAGGACGCTCGCCGCCGAGGAGGGGTGGGCTTCTGAGATCGTGATTCTTTTTTTCATTTGTTGACATAGAGAATAGATCAAGGTGAGTCGTGAGGTGTGAGATGCGGGGGACCTATAGAAAGGAAAGAGTCTTTTTTTTGCATGCTTAGGAAGGAAAGAGTCATGAGAGATTGGGAGAGGCAAAGCGATGGACGTGCCAATTTTTTGGCAGTTATTACATTATCAAAAGATCTACCGTAATGACCCCAAAAGAAAGATCTACCGTAATAACTGGTATAGGTATTGATTGAGATATGTTTTTCTTTTCTGTTTTTGCAGTGGACAAATTCTTTTTTTTTTGGCTCGGGATGTTGGTTGGTTTTTTTTTTCAGCTCAGGATTTTATGGTTGGATCTACACCGTAATAACTCGGTCCCACGCTAGATGAACGGCTCGTAAAATCTAATTTACGTGGGAATTTCTAGTAAGTCAAGAATTAGTATAGGTATAGATTGTTCTAACGGATCAGTAGGAGACACGGCAATAGAAGCAAGACCAATTATTTCATCTTTACGAGGTAATTCTTTATCACAGGGTTGTCTACGAAATTTAGCAAAATTAAACTCATGAGTCATATCATCCAAGCCAATCGTAACAACATCCTTTTTGCAATCAATCTTAGCATTAACAGTGTTCAAGAAGGGTCTACCAAATATGATGGGACAAAAGTCATCTTGTGGGGAACCAATAACAAGAAACTCAGCAGGGTATTTGACCTTCCCACACAAGACTTCAACATCTCTAACAATCCCAAAAGGCTTAATAGTATCTCTATTGGCAAGCTTAATTGTAACATCAATATCTTCCAACTCAGCAGGTGTAATATCATGCATAATTTATTGATATAACAAAAAAGGTATTGCAGTAGCACTAGCACCCATATCACATAAGCTATGATAACAATGATCTCCTATTTTAACAGAAATAATAGGCATGCCTACTACAGGTCTATGTACTTTTGCATCTGGTTTAACAATATTAGCAGTTTCACCACAGAAGTAAATAACATGCCCATCTATATTATCATCCAAGAGATCTTTAACCATAGCAATACTAGGTTCAACTTTAATTTGCTCAGGAGGTGTATAAATTCTAGTACTATACTTACGAACAACAGTTGAAGCTTTAGCATGATTCTTTATTCTAACAGGAAAAGGTGGTTTCTGAACATAAGTAGTAGGAACAATAGGATCATTATAAGTAATAGTCTTTTCTTCAACTGTAATAGGTGCAACTACTTTTACTTCAATGGGAGGATTATATTTAAACCACTTCTCCTTAGGGGGATCAACATGAGTAGCAAAATATTCACAGATAGAAGCTACTATCTTGGAGTCAAGTCCCTATTTAGCGCTAAATCCACGAAAAGCATCGGTATCCATAAAAGATTTAACACAATCAAACCTAGGTGTTGTACCTGTCTCCTTACCATCGTCGGAACCCCAATCTTCAGAGTTGCGTTTAATTCTTTCCAATAAGTCCCACTTGAATTCAATAGTCTTCAGCATATAAGAACCAGCAAAGGAAGTATCGATCATGGTGCGATCATTGAGAGAAAGCCGAGCATAAAATTTTTGAATAATCATTTCTCTTGAGAGCTCATAATTGGGGCATGAATATAACATTGACTTAAGCCTCCCCCAAGCTTGAGCGATGCTTTCTCCTTCGCGAGGCCAGAAATTATATATGTAATTACGATCACGGTGAACAAGATGCATAGGATAGAACTTCTGGTGAAATTCCAACTTCAATCGTTTATAGTTCCAAGATCTCGTATCATCACATAGCCTATACCATGTCAATGCATCTCCCTTCAAAGATAAAGGGAAAACCTTCCTCTTAACAACGTCATCGGGGATACCTACAAGCTTAAATAATCCACAAACTTCATCCACAAAGATAAGGTGTAAATCGGGATGCAATGTTCCATCTCCTGCAAAGGGATTAGCTAGCAGTTTCTCTATCATACCCGAAGGAATTTCAAAGTAAACATTTTCAGTAGGTTCAGTAGGTTGAGGAGCAACTCTTTGCTCTACTGGTCGGGGTGAAGATACCCCGAACAAGCCCCTCAAAGGATTAGTTTCCATAGTAACAAGTGACAGAAAATTTCAGCACACTATATAAATGTTTCCTTACCAAGTTCCACTCACCAAAGGTGCTTCACTCCTCGGCAACGATGCCAGAAAAGAGTCTTGATGACCCACAAGTATAGGGGATCTATCGTAGTCCTTTGATAACTAAGAGTGTCGAACCCAACGAGGAGCAGAAGGAAATGACAAGCGGTTTTCAATAAGGTATTCTCTGCAAGCACTGAAATTGTAGGTAACAGATAGTTTTGTGATAAGATAATTTGTAACGGATAACAAGAAATGAAAGTAAATAAGGTGCAGCAAGGTGGCCCAGTCCTTTTTGTGGCAAAGGACAAGCCTGGACAATTTCTTATAATGAGCGCTCCTGAGGACACATGGGAATTATCCTCAAGCTAGTTTCATCATGCTCATATGATTCGCGTTCGGTACTTTGATAATTTGATATGTGGGTGGCCGGTGCTTTGGTACTGCCCTTACTTGGACGAGCATCCCACTTATGATTAACCCATATTGCAAGCATCCGCAACTACAAAAGAAGTATTAAGGTAAACCTAACCATAGCATGAAACATATGGATCCAAATCAGCCCCTTACAAAGCAACGCATAAACTAGGGTTTAAGCTTCTGTCACTCTAGCAACCCATCATCTACTTATTACTTCCCAATGCCTTCCTCTAGGCCCAAATAATGGTGAAGTGTCATGTAGTTGACGTTCACATAACACCACTAGAGGAGAGACAACATACATCTCATCAAAATATCGAACGAATACCAAATTCACATGACTACTAATAGCAAGACTTCACCCATGTCCTCAGGAACAAACGGAACTACTCACAAAGCATATTCATGTTCATAATCAGAGGGGTATTAGTATGCATAAAGGATCTGAACATATGATCTTCCACCAAGTAAACCAATTAGCATCTAGCAACCCACAGGTACCAATTTGTGGTTTTGATACAAGATTGGATACAAGATATGAACTAGGGTTTGGAGAGGACATGGTGCTGGTGAAGATGTTGATGAAGATTGACCCCCTCCCGGAGAGAAGAAGCCATCTAGCTAATAACTATGGACCCGTAGGTCTGTGTTAAACTACTCACAACTCATTGGAGGGGCAAGGATGTTGATGTAGAAGCCATCCATGGTCGATTCCCCCTTCGGTAGAGTGTCGGCGAAGGCTCCAAGATGGGATCTCGCGGATACAGAAGGTTACGGCGGTGGAAATTGTGTTTCCTGGTGCTCCTGGATGTTTTCGGGGTACGTAGGTATATATAGGAGGAAGAAGTACGTCGGTGGCCGCCCGAGGGGCCCACGAGACAGGGGGGCATGCCCTACAGGGGGGCGTGGCCCCCTATCTCGTGGGGACCTCGGGAGCTTCTTGACTTGCACTCCAAGCTCTCCAGATCACGTTCGTTCCAAAAATCACGCTCCTGAAGGTTTCATTTCGTTTGGACTCCGTTTGATATTCCTTTTCTTCGAAATACTGAAACAGGCAAAAAACAGCAATATGGGTTGGGCCTCCGGTTAGTAGGTTAGTCCCAAAAATGATATAAATGTGTAAAATAAAGCCCATAAACATCCAAAAGGGGTAATATAATAGCATGGAACAATCAAAAATTATAGATACGTTGGAGACGTATCAAGCATCCCCAAGCTTAATTCTTGCTCGTCCTCGGGTAGGTAAATGATAAAAAAGAGAAATGTTTGATGTGGAATGCTACCTGGCATAATTTTCAATGTAATTTTATTTACTATGGCATGAATGTTCAGATCCAAATGATTCAAAATAAAATCTTATAAAACATAAAAATAATAATGCTTCAAAGCATACTAACAAATAATCATGTCCTATCAAAATAACACAGCCAAAGAAAGCTTATCCCTACAAAATCATATAGTTAGGCCATGCTTCATTTTCATTACACAAAATACTCCCATCATGTACAACGCCGATGACGAACCGAGCAATTGGTTCATACTTTTTAACACGCTTCGGCTTTTTCAACTCTTACGCAATATATGAGTGCAAGCCATGGACATAGCACTATGGTGGTAAATGGTGGTGGTTGTGAGGACAAAAAGTGGGAGAAGATAGTCTCACATCAACTAGGCGTATCAACGGGCTATGGAAATGCCCATCAATAGATATCAATGTGAGTGAGTAGGTATTGCCATGCAACGAATGCACTAGAGCTATAAATATATGAAAGCTCAACAAAATAAACTAAGTGGGTGTGCATCCAACTTGCTTGCTCACGAAGACCTAGGGAATTTTGAGGAAGCCCATCATTGGAATATACAAGCCAAGTTCTATAATGAAAAATTCCCACTAGTATATGAAAGTGACAACATATGAGACTCTCTATCATGAAGATCATGGTGCTATATGAAGCACAGGTGTGGAAAAACATATAGTAGCAATTGTCCTTTCTCTCTTTTTCTCTCTTTTTATTTCTTTTTTTATTTCTTTTTTTCTTTCTTTTTTTTCTTCTTCCTTTCTTTTTCTTTTTGGTGGGCTTCTTTGGCCTCTTTTATTTTTATAAAGTCTGAAGCCTCATCCCGACTTGTGGGGGAATCATAGTCTTCATCATCTTTTCCTCACTAGGACAATGCTCTAATAATGAAGATCATCACACTTTTATGGATTTACAACTCAAAATTACAACTCAAAGCTAGAACAAGATATGACTCTATGTGAATGCCTCCGGTGGTGTACCGGGATATGAAATGAATCAAGAGCGACATGTATGAAGATTATGAAGGTGGCCTTGCCACAAATACGATGTCAACTACATGATCATGCAAAGAGCAATATGACAATGATGAAACGTGTCATAATAAACGGAACGGTGGAAAGTTGCATGGCAATATATCTCGAAATGGCTATGGAAATGCCATAATAGGTAGGTATGGTGGCTGTTTTGAGGAAGGTAAATAAAGGGTTCAATACCGGCGAAAGTTGCGCGGTAATAAGAAAAGCTAGCAAATTGGAAGGATGAGTGTGCGTATATCCATGGACTCACATTAGTCATAAAGAACTCATATACTTATTGCAAAAGTCTACTTAGCCCTCGAAGCAAAGTACTACTACGCATGCCCCAAGAGGGATAGATTGGTAGGAAAAAATTCCATCGCTTGTCCCCGACTGCCACTCATAAGGAAGACACTCAAAAGAGCACCTCATGCAACAAATTTGTCACACAACTTTTACCATACGTGCATGCTACGGGACTTGCCAACTTCAACAAAACTATTTCTCAGTTTCATAATTATCCACTAGCATGACCCTAGCATTACTACCTTTATATCTCAAAACAATTATCAAGCATCAAGTTGATCATAGCATCCAATTCTTTTTCTATGATAGTTTTTATTATACCCAACTTGGATGCTCATCATTCTAGGACCAACTTTGTAACCATAGCAAATACCATGCTGTTCTAAGAGACTCTCAAAATAATATAAGTGAAGCATGAGAGACTAGAAATTTCTTCAAAATTAAGACACCACCGTCCTCTAAAAAAAATATAAGTGAAGTACTAGAGCAAAAACTATCAAGCTCAAAAGGTATAAGTGAAGCACATAGAGTATTCTAGCAAATTCTAATCAAATAGGCTTCTCCCAAGAAGGTGTGTACAGCAAGGATGATTGTGGTAAACTAAAAAGCAAAGACTAATATAATACACGACGCTCCAAGCAAAACACATATCATGTGGCGAATAAAAATATAGCTCCAAGTAAAGTTACCAATGAACGAAGACGAAAGAGGGGATGCCTTCCCGGGGCATTCCCAAGCTTAGGCTTTGGGCTATTCTTGAATATCTTGGGGTGCCTTGGGCATCCCCAAGCTTAGTCTCTTGCCACCCTTTATTCCATAGTCCATAAAAGCTTTACCCAAAACTTGAAAACTTCACAACACAAAACTCAACAGGAAATCTTATAAGCTCCGTTAGTGAAAGAAAACAAAACCACCACATAAGGTACTGCAATGAACTCATTCTTTATTTATTTTGGTGTCAAACCTACTGTATTCCAACTTCCTTATGGTTTATAAACTAATTTACTAGCCATAGATGCATTGAAATAAGAAAACAACACACGAAAAACAGAATCTGTCAAAAACAGAACAATCTGTAGAAATCTGTAACTAACGCAAACTTCTGGAACTCTAAAAATCCTACCAAAATAGGACATACTGGAAAATTTGTTTATTGATTGTGATTTAGTGAATTTTTTCTCGTGAGTGCAAAGTTTCTATTTTTCAGCAGAATCAAATCAACTATCATCATAGTTTATCCTATAGGTTCTACTTGGCACAAACACTAAATAAAACATAAAAACACATCTAAACAGAGAGTAGATGCAAGATTTATTACTAAACAGGAGCAAAAACAAATAACATAAAGAAAAATTGGGTTGCCTCCCAACTAGCACTATCGTTTAACGCCCCTAGCTAGGCATAAAAAGCGAAGATAGATCTAAGTAGTGCCATCTTTGGCACTAAATTCATAAGTAGCACGCATGATAGATTCATAAGGTAATTTGACTTTCTTTCTTGGAAAGTGATCCATGCCTTTCTTTAAGGGAAATTGGAATCTAATGTTCCCTTCCTCCATATTAATAATCGCACCAATCGTTCTAAGGAAAGGTCTACCAAGAATAATATGGCAAGAAAGATTGCAATCTATATCAAGAACGATAAAATCTACAGGTACCAAATTTCTATTTGCAACAATAAGAACATCATTGATCCTCCCCATAGGCTTTTTAATGGTGGAATCTGCAAGGTGCAAATTTAAAGAGCAATCTTCAATATCATGGAAATCTAGAATATCACATAAAGTTTTCGGAATCGTAGAAACACTAGCACCCAAATCACACAAAGCAAAACACTCATAATCTTTAATTCTAATATTTATAGTAGGTTCCCACTCATCATTATGTTTTCTAGGTATAGAAACTTCCAAATTAAGTTTTTCATCATAAGATTGCATCAAGGCATCAACAATATGTTTGGTAAAAGCTTTGTTTTGACTATAAGCATGAGGAGAATTAAGAACGGATTGCAACAAGGAAATACAACCTTTTAAAGAGCAATTATCATAGTCAAATTCCTTGAAATCCGAGATAGTGGGTTCAACACTATTAGAAGTTGAGAATTCTCCAATCTCACTTTTACCAAATTTAGCATTAAGATCTAAAGACTCCGAATTCTTGGGACGCCTTCTAGGCAAAGTTGATTCATCATCAGTCCCATAATCATCAAAATTCATATTGCAAAACATAGATCTAATAGGAGACGCATCAATAACTTTAAGATCCTCATCATTATTTTCACGGAAACTAGAAGAACACGCTTTTATAAAGCTTTCTTTTTAGCACGCAATCTAGCGGTTCTTTCCTTGCACTCGTCAATGGAAATTCTCATTACTTTGAGAGACTCATTGATATCATGCTTAGGAGGAGAAGGTCTAAGTTTAAGAGAATCAACATCAAGCGAAAGTCTATCAAGGTTCCTAGCCAAATCATCAACTTTGAGCAATTTTTCTTCAAGCAAAGCATTAAAATTCTTTTGAGAAATCATAAATTCTTTCACACTATTCTCAAAATCAGAGGGCATCTTATTGAAATTACCATAAGAATTATTGTAGGAATTTCCATAATTATTAGAGGAATTACTAGGGAACGGTCTAGCATTAAAATTTCCTCTATAAGCATTGTTTCCAAAACTATTCCTACCAACAAAATTCACATACGTAGATTCGTTATTATTCTCAATCAAGGAAGACAAAGGCATATCATTAGGATCAAGAGGAGTATTTTTAGTAGCAAACATCTTCATAAGTTCATCCATCTTTCCACTCAAAACATTGATTTCTTCTTTAGCATGCACTTTTTTACTAGAAGATCTTTCGGTGTGCCATTGAGAATAATTAGCCATAATATTATCAAGAAGTTTTGTAGCATCTCCTAACGTGATTTCCATAAAGGTGCCTCCTGCGGCCGAATCTAAGAGATTTCTAGAAGCAAAGTTCAAACCGGCATAAAAAATTTGTATGATCATCCATAAACTCAAACCATGAGTAGGGCAATTGCGAAGCATCAATTTCATTCTTTCCCAAGATTGGGAAACATGCTCATGATCAAGTTGTTTTCATAATATCGTTCCTAAGAGTGATGATCTTAGCAGGAGGAAAATACTTAGAGATAAAAGCATCTTTGCACTTGTTCCAAGAATCAATACTATTCTTACGCAAAGACGAAAACCAAACTTTAGCACGATCTCTAAGTGAAAACGGAAAAAACTTCAATTTGACAATATTGTTATCTGTATCTTTCTTCTTTTGCATATCACACAAATCAACAAAATTGTTTAGATGAGTAGCGGCATCTTCACTAGGAAGGCCGGTGAATTGATCTTTCATAACAAGATTCAGCAAAGCAGCATTGATTTCACAAGACTCAACATCATTAAGAGGAGCAATCGGAGTACTAAGGAAATCATTATTATTGGTATTTGAGAAATCACACAATTTGGTATTATCTTGGGCCATGGCAACAAGTAATCCAACACACAAGCAAGCAGAAAAAACAGCAAGCGAAAAAGAGAGGAGGAGATTGGGAAAGAGAGGGCGAATAAAACGGCAAGGGTGAAGTGGGGGAGAGGAAAACGAGAGGCAAATGGCAAATAATGTAAATGCAAGGGAGATGGGTTTGTGATGGGTACTTGGTATGTCTTGACTTGAGCGAAGACCTCCCCGGCAACGGCGCCAAAAATCCTTCTTGCTATGTCTTGAGCTAGCGTTGGTTTTCCCCGAAGAGGAGAGGGTGATGCAGCAAGTGTAGCGTAAATATTTCCCTCAGTTTTGAGAACCAAGGTATCAATCCAGTAGGAGGCTCGTCCAAAGTCCTATGCACCTACACAAACAAACTGAGAACTCGCAACCAACGCAATAAAGGGGTTGTCAATCCCTTCGGCCACTTGCGAAAGTGAGATCTAATAAAGATAGTAAGATAAGATAAATATATTTTTGGTATTTTATAATATAGATGCAAAAAGTAAAGATGCAAATAAAAGTAGATTGAAAGCAAATATGATAAGAGATAGACTCGGGGACCATAGGTTTCACTAGAGGCTTCTCTTGAGATAGCATAACTATTACGGTGGGTGAACAAATTACAGAAAAGCGAATAATTATGATGTTATCTAGGCATGATCATGTATATAGGCATCACGTCCATAACAAGTAGACCGACTCCTGCCTGCATCTACTACTATTACTCCACACATCGACCGACTCCTGCCTGCATCTAGAGTATTAAGTTCATAAGAACGGAGTAATGCATTAAGCAAGATGACATGATGTAGAGGGATAAACTCATGCAATAAAATATAAACCCCATCTTCTTATCCTCGATGGCAACAATACAATACGTGTCTTGCAACCCTTTCTGTCACTGGGTAAGAACACCGCAAGATTGAACCCAAAGCTAAACACTTCTCCCATGGCAAGAAATATCAATCTAGTAGGCCAAACCAAACTGATAATTCGAAGAGACTTGCAAAGATAACTCAATCATACATAAAAGAATTCAGAGAAGATTCAATTATTATCCATAGAAAAATCTGATCATAAACCCACAATTCATCGGATCTTGATAAACACACCGCAAAAAGAGATTACATCGAATAGATCTCCACAAGAGAGGGGGAGAACATTGTATTGAGATCCAAAAAGAAAGAAGAAGCCATCTAGCTAATAACTATGGACCCGTAGGTCTGTGGTAAACTACTCACAACTCATTGGAGGGGCAAGGATGTTGATGTAGAAGCCCTCCATGGTCGATTCCCCCTCCGAAAGAGTGCCGGCGAAGGCTCCAAGATGGGATCTCGCGGATACAGAAGGTTACGGCGGTGGAAATTGTGTTTCTGGTGCTCCTGGATGTTTTCGGGGTACGTAGGTATATATAGGAGGAAGAAGTACGTCGGTGGCCGCCCGAGGGGCCCACGAGACAGGGTGGCATGCCCTGCAGGGGGCGCGGCCCCCTATCTCGTGGGGCCCTCGGGAGCTTCTTGACTTGCAATCCAAGCTCTCCGGATCACGTTCGTTCCAAAAATCACGCTCCCGAAGGTTTCATTCCATTTGGACTCCGTTTGATATTCCTTTTCTTCGAAATACTGAAATAGGCAAAAAAGACAGCAATATGGGTTTGGCCTCCGGTTAGTAGGCTAGTCCCAAAAATGATATAAATGTGTAAAATAAAGCCCATAAACATCCAAAAGGGGTAATATAATACCATGGAACAATCAAAAATTATAGATACGTTGGAGATGTATCATCCCTCATAATAATTTCAAGAAAGTGTTCCCCCTAACTGTGCACCGTTGCGAAACATCGTTGCTTCAAAGCACCACGTGATGATCGGGTATGATAGATTCTAACATTCACATACAACGGGTGTAAGCCAGATTTACACACGCGAAACACTTAGGTTGACTTGACGAGCCTAGCATGTACAGACATGGCCTCGGAAGACAAGAGACCGAAAGGTCGAGCATGAGTCATATAGTAGATACGATCAACATGAAGATGTTCACCGATGATGACTAGTCCATCTCACGTGATGATCGGACACGGCCTAGTTGACTCAGATCATGTATCACTTAGATGACTAGAGGGATGTCTATCTGAGTGGGAGTTCATTAGATGAACTTAATTATCCTAAACATAGTCAAAAGGTCTTTGCAAATTATGTCGTAGATCGTGTTTTAGTTCTACTGTTTAGATATGTTCCTAGAGAAAATTTAGTTGAAAGTTGATAGTAGCAATTATGCGGACTGGGTCCGTAAACTAAGGACTGTCCTCATTACTGCGCAGAAGGCTTATGTCCTTAATGCATCGCTCAGTGTGCTGAACCTCGAACATCGTCTGTGGATGTTGCGAACATATGACATACATGTTTTGATGACTACGTGATAGTTCAGTAATGTTAAACGGTTTAGAATTGAGGCAACAAAGACAATTTTGAAACGTCACGGAACATATGAGATGTTTCGAGGGCTGAAACTGGGATTTCAGGCTCGTGCCCAGGACAAAAGGGATGAGACCTCTAACGAGTTTCTTAGCCTACAAACTAAGGGAGAAAAGCTCAATCGTTGAGCTTGTACTCAGATTGTCTGGGTACAACAATAACTTGAATCGAGTGGGAGTTAATCTTCCAGATAAGATAGTGATGTTTCTCCAAAGACATTGCTACCAAGCTACTAGAGCTTCGTGATGAACTATAACATATCAAGGATAGATATGATGATCCTTGAAATATTCGGGATGTTTGACACCGCGAAAGTAGAAATCAAGAAGGAGCATCAACTATTGATGGTTAGTGAAACCACTAGTTTCAAGAAGGGCAAGGGCAAGAAGGGATACTTCATGAAACGGCAAATTAGTTGCTGCTCCAGTGAAGAAACCCAGGGTTGAACCCAAACCCGAGACTAAGTGCTTCTGTAATGAGGGAACGGTCACTAAAGCAGAACTATCCTAGATACTTGGTAGATGAGAAGGCTGGCAAGGTTGACACAAGTATATTGGATATACATTGTATTAAATGTGTACTTTACTAGTACTCCTAGTAGCACCAGGGTATTAAGATACCGGTTCGGTTGCTAAGTGTTAGTAACTCGAAATAAAAGAGCTATGGAATAAACGGAGACTAGCTAAAGGTGAGATGACGATGTGTGTTGGAAGTGTTTCCAAGGTTGATGTGATCAAGCATCACCTGCTCCCTCTACCATCGAGATTGGTGTTAAACCTAAATAATTGTTATTTGGTGTTTGCGTTGAGCATAGACATGATTGGATTATGTCTATCGCAATACGGTTATTCATTTAAGGAGAATAATGGTTACTCTGTATATTTGAATAATACCTTCAATGGTCTTGCACCTAAAATGAATGGTTTACTGAATCTCGATCATAGTGATACACATGTTCATGCCAAAAGATATAAGATAGTAATGATAGTATCACCTGCTTGTGGCACTGCCATTTGAGTCATATTGGTATAAAATGCATGAAGAAGCTCCATGTTGATGGATCTTTGGACTCACTCGTTTTTGAAAAGTTTGAGACATGCGAGCCATGTCTATTGGTATATACGCATGAAGAAACTCCATGCAGATGGATCGTTTGGTCTCACTTGATTTTGAATCACTTGAGTCATGCAAATCATACCACATGGGCAAGATGACTGAAAGGCCTCGTTTTTAGTGAAATGGAACAAGAAAGCAACTTGTTGGAAGTAATGCATTTTGATATGTGCAGTCCAATGAGTGCTGAGGCACGCGGTGGATATTGTTATGTTCTTACTTCACAGATGATCTGAGTAGATGCTGAGTATATTTACTTGATGAAACACAAGTCTAAATTATTGAAAGGTTCATGTAATTTCAGAGTGAAGTTGAAGATCATCATGACAATAGGATAAAATGTCTATGATATGATCATAGAGATAAATATCTGAGTTATGAGTTTGGTACACAATTAAGACCTTGTGGAAATTGTTTCACAACTAATACCGCCTGGAACACCATAGTGTGATGGTGTGTCCGAACATCATAGCTGCACCCTATTGGATATGGTGCATACCATGATGTCTCTTATCTAATTACCATTATCGTTTATGGGTTAAGCATTAGAGACAACCGCATTCACTTTAAATAGGGCACCACGTAATTCCGTTGAGATGACAGTGTATGAACTATGGTTTAGAGAAACCTAAGTTGTCGTTTCTTAAAAGTTTGGGGCTGTGACGCTTATGTGAAAAGGTTTCAGCCAGATAAGCTCAAACCCAAAGCGGATAAATGCATCTTCATAGGACACCCAAAACAGTTGGGTATACCTCCTAATTCAGATCCGGAAGCAAAAATGATTGTTTCTAGAAACGGGTCCTTTCTCGAGGAATAGTTTCTCTCGAAAGAATTGAGTGGGAGGATGGTGGAGACTTGATGAGGTTATTGAACCATCACTTCAATCAGTGTGTAGCAGGGCACAAAAAGTTGTTCTGTGGCACCTACACTAATTGAAGTGGAAGTTGATGATAGTGATCATGAAACTTCGGATCAAGTCACTACCAAACCTCGTAGGACGACAAGCACGCGTACTGCTTCAGAGTGGTACGGTAATCCTGTCTTGGAGGTCATGGTGCTAGACAACAATGAACCTACGAGCTATGGAGAAGCGGTGGTGGGCCCGGATTCCGACAAATGGCTCGAGGCCATAAAATCCGAGAGAGGATCCATGTATGAAAACAAAGTGTAGACTTTGGAAGAACTACTTGATGGTCATAAGGCTGTTGGGTACAGATGGATTTTAAAAGGAAGACGGACAATGATGGTAAGTATCGCCATTAAGAAAGCTCGACTTGTCGCTAAGATGTTTTCTGACAAGTTCAAGGAGTTGACTACGATGAGACTTTCTCATTCATAGCGATGCTAAAGAGTCTGTTGGAATTATATTAGCAGTTACTGCATGATTTATGAAATCTTGTAGATAGGATGTCAAAACATTGTTTCCTCGATGATATTCTTGAGGAAAGGTTGTATGTGATACAACCAAAAGGTTTTGTCAATCCTCAAAGATGCTAACAAGTATGCAAAGCTCCAGCAATCCTTCTAAGTACTAGAGTAAGCATCTTGGAGTTGGGATATACGCTTTGATGAGATAATCAAAGATTTTGGGTTTATACAAAGTTTATGAGAAACTTGTATTTCCAAAGAAGTGAGCGGGAGCACTATGGAATTTCTGATGAGTATATGTTATTGACATATTGTTGATCAGAAATGATGTAGAATTTCTGGACAACATATAGGGTTATTTGAAGGTGTTTTTCAATGGAAAACCTGGATTAAGCTACTTGAACATTGAGCATCAAGATCTATAAGGATAGATCAAAATCGCTTAATAGTACTTTCAAATGAATACATACCGTGACAAGATTTTGAAGGAGTTCAAAATATATAGGCAAAGAAGGAGTTCTTGGCTGTGTTATGAGGTGTGAGTAGTGAGTAAGACTCAAGACCTGACCACGGCAGAAGAGAGAAGAAAGGACGAAGGTCGTCCCCTATGCTTTAGACGTAGGCTCTACAGTATGCTATGTTGTGTACTGCACCTGAAGTGTGCCTTGCCATGAGTCAGTCAAGGGGTACAAGTGCGATCCAGGAATGGATCACAGGACAGCGGTCAAGGTTATCCTTAGTAACTAGTGGACTAAGGGATTTTCTCGATTACGGAGGTGGTAAAAGAGTTCGTCGTAAAGGGTTACGCCGATGCAAACTTTGACACTAATCCAGATGACTCTGAGTAGTAAACTGGATTCATATAGTAGATTAGTTATTTGGAATAGTTCCAAATAGCGCGTGGTAGCTGCATCTACAAGATGACATAGAGATTTGCAAAGCACACACGGATCTGAAAGGTTCAGATTTGTTGACTAATAACCTATCTCACAAGCGAGATATGATCAAACCCCATCGGTGTTGATTCATTACAATCCCATAGTGATGTGAACTAGATTATTGACTCTAGTGCAAGTGGGAGACTGTTGGAAATATGCCCTGGAGGCAATAATAAACTGGTTATTATTGTATTTCCTTGTTCATGATAACTGTCTATTGTTCATGCTATAATTGTATTGACCGGAAACCGCAATACATGTGTGAATACATAGACCACAACATGTCCCTAGTAAGCCTCTAGTTGACTAACTCGTTGATCAACAGATGGTCATGGTTTCCTGACCATGGACATTGGATGTCATTGATAACGTGATCGCATCATTAGGAGAATGATGTGATGGACAAGACCCAATCATAAGCATAGCACAAGATCATGTACTTCGTTTGCTAAAGCTTTTCTAATGTCAAGTATCATTTCCTTAGACCATGAGATTGTGTAACTCCCTGATACCTTAGGAGTGCTTTGGGTGTACCAAACATCACAACATAACTGGGTGACTATGAAGGTGCACTACAGGTATCTCCGAAAGTGTTTGTTGGGTTGGCACGTTGAGACTAGGATTTGTCACTCCGTATGACGGGGAGGTATCTCTAGGCCCACTTGGTGATGCATCATCACAATGAGCTCAATGTGACTAAGTAGTTAGTCATGGGATCATGCATTATGGAACGAGTAAAGTGACTTGCCAGTAATGAGATTGAACGAGGTATTGGGATACCGACGATCGAATCTCGGGCAAGTAACATACCGATTGACAAAGGGAATTGTATACAGGCTTGATTGAATCCCCGACATCGTGGTTCATCCGATGAGATCATCGTGGAACATGTGGGAGCCAACATGGGTATCCAGATTACACTGTTGGTTATTGGCCGGAGAATGTCTCGGTCATGTCTGCATGGTTCCCGAACCCGTAGGGTCTACACACTTAAGGTTCGGTGACGCTAGAGGTGTTATGGGAAATAGTATGTGGTTACCGAAGGTTGTTTGGAGTCCCGGATGAGATCCCGGACATGACAAGGAGCTTCGGAATGGTCCGGAGGTGAAGATCGGTATATTGGACGAAGGGTGTTGGAGTCCAGAATTGTTCCGGGGGTACCAGGTGATGACCAGCGTGTCCGAAGGGGGTTTCGAAGGCCCCGGCAAGTGTTGGGGGCCTTATGGGCCAAGGGGAGGGGGCACATCAGCCCACTAAGGGGCTGAGCGCCCCTCCCACCCCATCTCACGTAACCAGGAGAGGTGGGGGCGCCACCCCTAGGGCAGCCGCCCCTCCCGGCTTGGGGGTCAAGTTTCCTATGGGGTGGGGGCGCCCAAACCCATCTACGGTTTCCCCTGTGGCTGCCGCCCCTCCCCTAGGGAAACCCTAGGGCGCCTCCTCCTCCCCCTCCCCCCTATATAGTGAGAGAGAGAGAGGGCAGCCGCAACCCTTCCCCTGGAGCAGCCCTCTCCCTCCAACACCTCCTCCTCCTCCGTAGTGCTTGGCGAAGCCCTGCCGGAGAACCACGAGCTCCATCACCACCATGCCATCGTGTTGTCAGAGTTCTCCCGCAACTTCTCCTCTCCTCTTGCTAGATCAAGAAGGAGGAGACGTCCCCGGGCTGTACATGTGTTGAACGCGGAGGCACCGTTGTTCGGTGCTTAGATCGGATTCGGCCGCGATTTGAATCGCTTCGTGAACGACTCCACTGACCGTGTTCTTGTAACGCTTCCGCTTAGCGATCTTCAAGGGTATGAAGATGCACTCCCATCTCTCTCGTTGCTAGTCTCTCCATAGATTGATCTTGGTGATGTGTAGAAAATTTTGAATTTCTGCTACGTTCCCCAACAATAATCACTCAAGTGCTCTATCATAAAAGCATTATTCTTTAATTCTCTACCAACATAAGCATTAAAACTTTCTTGTCTAGCCATAAATTCATCAAATTCATCTAAACATTGGCTATGAGATTTAGTAGATGATGACCCACAAGTATAGGGGATCTATCGTAGTCCTTTCGATAAGTAAGAGTATCGAACCCAACGAGGAGCAGAAGGAAATGACAAGCGGTTTTCAGTAAGGTATTCTTTGCAAGCACTGAAATTTTAGGTAACAGATAGTTTTGTGACAAGATAATTTGTAACGGGTAACAAGCAATGAAAGTAAATAAGGTGCAACAAGGTGGCCCAATCCTTTTTGTAGCAAAGGACAAGCCTGGACAATTTCTTATAATGAGAAAAGTGCTCCCGAGGACACATGGGAATTATCGTCAAGCTAGTTTCATCACGCTCACATGATTCGCGTTTGATACTTTGATAATTTGATATGTGGGTGGACCGCTGGTTGGGTACTACCCTTACTTGGACGAGCATCCCACTTATGATTAACCCATATTGCAAGCATCCGCAACTACAAAAGAAGTACTAAGGTAAACCTAACCATAGCATGAAACATATGGATCCAAATCAGCCCCTTACGAAGCAACTTATAAACTAGGGTTTAAGCTTCTGTCACTCTAGCAACCCATCATCTACTTATTACTTCCCAATGCCTTCCTCTAGGCCCAAATAATGGTGAACTGTCATGTAGTAGATGTTCACATAACACCACTAGAGGAGAGACAACATACATCTCATCAAAATATCGAACGAATACCAAATTCACATGACTACTAATAGCAAGACATCACACATGTCCTCAGGAACAAACGTAACTACTCACAAAGCATATTCATGTTCATGATCAGAGGAGTATTAATATGCATTAACGATCTGAACATATGATCTTCCACCAAGTAAACCAATTAGCATCCACTACAAGGAGTAATCAAAACTACTAGCAACCCATAGGTACCAATTTTTGGTTTTGATACAAGATTGGATACAAGAGATGAACTAGGGTTTTGAGAGGAGATGGTGTTGGTGAAGATGTTGATGGAGATTGACCCCCTCCCGATGAGAGGATCGTTGGTGATGACGATGGTGATGATTTCCCCCTCACGGAGGGAAGTTTCCCCGGCGGAACAGCTCTGCTAGAGCCCCAGATTGGTTCCTCCAAGGTTCTGCCTCGTGGCGGCAGAGTTTCATCCTATAAGCTTGCTTATGATTTTTTTTCAGGGTAAAAGCCTTCGTATAGAAGAAGATGGGCACCGGAGGGCCAACAGGGGGCCCATGAGACGGGGGGGCGCCTAGTAGGGGGGCACCCCCCACCCTCCTGGCCAGGGTGTGGGCCCCCTCTGGTATTTTCTTCGCTCAATAATTCTTATTAATTCCAAAAATGACTTCCGTGGAGTTTCAGGATTTTTGGAGCTGTGCAGAATAGGTTTCCCATATTTGCTCCTTTTCTAGCCAGAATCCCAGCAGCCGGCATTCCCCCTCTTCATGGTAAACCTTGTAAAATAAGAGGGAATATCCATAAGTATTGTGACATAGTGTGTAATAACAGCCCATAATGCAATCAATATTGATATAAAAGCATGATGTAAAATGGTCGTATCAACTCCCCCAAGCTTAGACCTCGCTTGTCCTCAAGCGGAAGCCAAAATCAAAAAATATGTCCACATGTTTATAGATAGAGGTGTCGATAAAAATAAAATACATACATGAGGGCATCATGATCATTCTTATAACAGCGACATATATAGATTTTGCCATATGATTTCTTATGCTCAAGTAACAATCTATTCACAATGTCAAGTATGGAACATAAACTTCATTGGGAACTAACAAACTATAATCTCAGTCAATGAAGCAATTGCGATTTATCATAACGTCAGAAAGAGTCAAGAATAGAGCTTTTCAGCAAGTCCACATACTCAACTAACATATAGTCTTCTACAATTGCTAACACTCACGCAATACTTATGGTTATGGAGTTTTAATCGAACACTGAGAAAGATAGGGGCTTATAATGTTGCCTCCCAACGTTTTACCTCAAGGGTAATGTCAACAATAATAGTTCATGCTAACGAACATCCAATTGGATATAAGTATCAGGATCTTTCCAACACGAGGTGCTTGCCAAAGGATAAAATGAAAAAGGGAAAGGTGAAGATCACCTTGACTCTTGCATAAAGTAAAAGACATAAAGTAAAAGGTAGGCCCTTCGCAGAGGGAAGCAGAGGTTGTCATGCGCTTTTAGGGTTGGATACACAAAATCTTAATACGAAAGAATGTCACTTTATATTGCCACTTGTATATGGACCTTTATTATGTAGTCCGTCGCTTTTATTGCTTCCATAACAATATCGTATAAATCTTATTTTCTCCGCACTAATAAGTCATGCATATTTAGAGAGCAATTTTTATTGCCTGCACCGATGACAACTTACTTGAAGGATCTTACTCAATCCATGGGTAGATATGGTGGACTCTCATGGCAAAACTGGATTTAAGGATATTTGAAAGCACAAGTAGTATCTCTACTTGGTGCTAGGAATTTGGCTAGCATGAGGGGGAGAGGCAAGCTCAACATGTTAGGAAGATCCATGACAATATACTTTAATTGGGGTGTGAGAAAACATAAACCATTATGTTGTCTTCCTTGTCCAACGTCAACTCTTTAGCATGTCATACTTTAATGAGTGCTCACAATCATAAAAGATATCCAAGATAGTGTATTTATATGTGAAAACCTCTCTTTCCTTATTACTTCCTATTAATTGCAACGATGACAAAAACTATGCTTGTCAACTCTCAACAACTTTTAAGCCTCATACTTTCTATGTGTGAAGTCATCACTATCCACAAGATCAATATGAACTCTTTTATTCTTTTTATATTCTTTCTATTTTTCTCAAGATCATAGCAAGATAGCAAAGCCCTTTGACTCAACACTAATCTTTATTATAGATAACTCATGGACTCGATTACATAGAGATCACAAAGCAAAACTCAAAACTAATTCATATCAAAACTTCAATCTACTTGATCAAGATATTACTAAAGGAATCGAACTAAGTAAAACGGTAAAGATAGGAGTGTGATGGTGATACAATACCGGGGCACCTCCCCCAAGCTTGGCAGATGCCAAGGGGAGTGCCCATACCCATGTGATTATGTCCTCGGAGGTGATGAAGGCGGTGATGATGACGGTGGATAATCGCACATCGAGCGTAAAGGCTCCTCCAACTTGCGAATAATGCCCTTGAGTCCGGCAATATGATCCTTCAGCAAAATATTTTCCTGTGTGAGATACTTGTTTTGTATGCGAGCTAACTCAATCATCTTGAAAGCTTCAATCTCACTCGGGGTAAAGAGGTTAGGAAGAGGTTGAGGGATGTCTTCTTCTTTCACCATCGGAGCTTTATCCTCCATGACCTTCTTGATCCCTTCATCCCTGTTGATCTCCTCCGGTTCTTCTCTTTTCAGATCTATCTTCAATATCCGAGCATCCTTGTCTTCATTGTTGGAGGAGGGTGATGTCATGATGCTCTAGCTCTGTCAGAAAAAATAGCTCGAAACAAAGACAGAAGATTCTTGTGTGATACGGCGGTCAAAACTTTAGGGAGATTACATAATGACTTTTTACTGACCAAAATACGTAATGTGCAAGAAAACGGAGTCCGGGGGACACACGAGGTGTCCACGAGATAGGGGGCGTGTCCGGTAGGGGGGCGCGCCCTCCACCCTCGTGGAGGCCTCGTGTCCCTCTCGGACTACTTCTTTATTCCCAAAATTCCTAAATATTCCAAAACGGAGAAAAATTGCCATTAGAATTGTTTTGGAGTCGGTTTACTTACCGTACCACATACGTATTCCTTTTCAGAGTCTAGAATGTTCTGGAAAGTGGCCCTTATGTATTCCTCTGGGGTTACGGTTTCAATAATATTAGTTTCAACATTAATAGGGTTACCTGAGATATAATGTTTGATTCTTGGACCGTTCACCACCCTCGGAATTGTGCCTTCGAAGTTGTTAATTTTTATGGCACCGAAACGATAGACCTCCTCGATAACGTAAGGGCCTTCCCACTTAGAGAGAAGTTTTCCTACAAAAAATCTTAAACAAGAGTTGAATAGTAACACATAATCACGTACGTTAAATTCTCGCTTTTGTATCCTTTTGTCATGCCATCTTTTAACTTTTTATTTAAACAACTTGGCATTCTCATAGGCCTGGGTTCTCCATTCATCAAGTGAGATAATGTCAAATAACCTCTTCTCACCAGCAAGTTTGAAATCATAGTTGAGCTCTTTAATGGCCCAATATGCCTTATGTTCAAGTTCAAGAGGTAAGTGACACGCTTTTCCATAAACCATCTTATACGGGGACATACCCATAGGATTTTTATATGAAGTTCTATAAGCCCATAATCCATCATCAAGTTTCTTGGAACAATTCTTTCTAGATCTATTAACAGTCTTTTGCAAAATTAATTTGATCTCTCTATTGCTCAACTCTACTTGACCACTAGACTGTGGGTGATAAGGAGATGCAATTCTATGATTAACATCATACTTAGTGAACCACCATCAGTCATGAGATATCTAGGGACTCCAAACCTCGGAAAAATAACTTCTTTAAGCATCTTAATAGAGGTGTTATGATCAGCACTACTAGTTGGAATAGCTTCTACTCACTTAGTAGCGTAATCAACATCAACTAAAATATGTGTATATCCATTAGAGGTAGGAAAAGGTCCCATATAATCAAAGCCCCAAACATCAAATGGTTTAATAACAAGAGAATAATTCATAGGCATTTCTTGACGTCTACTAATATTACCAATTCTTTGACGTTCATCACACGACAAGACAAACTTACGGGCATCTTTGAAGAGAGTAGGCCAATAAAAACCGGATTGCAATACCTTATGTGCAGTTTTGTCTCCAGCGTGGTGTCCTCCATATAGTTCGGAGTGACACTTGCGTAGGATATTTTCCTGTTCATGCTCAGGTACACAACGTCTAATAACACCATCCCCTTCTTTATAAAGGTGTGGGTCATCCCAGAAGTAATGTCTTAAATCATAAAAGAACTTTTTCTTTTGCTGGTATGTGCAACTAGGTGGTATAAATTTAGCAACAATGTAATTAGCATAATCAGCATACCATGGAGCAGTACGAGAAGCATCAATGACCGCTAATTGTTCATCAGGAAAGCCATCATCAATAGGTAGTGGGTCATCAAGAACATTCTCTAGCCTAGACAAGTTTTCTGCAACGGGGTTCTCAGCTCCCTTTCTATTGATAATATGTAAATCAAATTCTTGAAGCAAGAGGACCCATCTGATAAGTCTAGGTTTAGCATCTTTCTTTTCCATAAGATATTTAATAGCAGCATGATTAGTGTGAATAGTAACTTTAGAATCAACGATGTAAGGTCTGAACTTATCACAAGCAAATACAACTGCTAAGAATTCTTTTTCAGTAGTAGCATAATTTCTCTGGGCAGTATCAAGAGTCTTGCTAGCATATTGAATAACATCTAATTTCTTATCAACTCTCTGCCCTAGAATAGCACCTACAACATAATCACTAGCATCACACATAATTTCAAAAGGTAAATTCCAATCAGGTGGCTGAACAATAGGTGCAGTGATCAAAGCTTTCTTAAGTACTACAAATGCTTCTACACAATCATCATCAAAGACAAAAGGAATATATTTTTGTAATAAATTAGTCAGAGGCCTAGAGATTTTAGAAAAGTCATTAATGAACCTCCTATAAAAACCGGCATGACCAAGGAAACTTCTTATACCTTTAATGTCCTTGGGACATGGCATCTTTTCAATAGCATCAACTTTAGCTTTGTCAACTTCAATACCTCTTTCAGAAACTTTATGCCCCAAGACAATGCCTTCATTAACCATAAAGTGACACTTTTCCCAATTCAGGACGAGACTAGTGTCTTCACATCTTTGCAAAACTCGATCAAGATTGCTCAAGCAATCATCAAAAGAGGATCCATAGACTAAGAAGTCATCCATGAATACCTCACAAATCTTTTCACAAAAGTCAGAGAATATAGCCATCATGCATCTTTGAACGGTAGAAGGTGCATTACATAAACCAAAAGGCATATGTCTATAAGCAAAAGTACCGAAAGGGCAAGTAAAAGTAGTTTTTGATTGATCTTCCGCTAACACAGGTATTTGAGAGAAACCAGAATAACCATCTAGAAAGCAGAAATGTGTATGTTTGGATAGTCTTTCTAGCATTTGATCAATAAAAGGTAAAGGGTAATGATCTTTCTTAGTAGCTTTATTTAATTTATGGAAATCAATTACCATCCTATAACCTGTAATAATTCTTTGCGGAATAAATTCATCTTTATCATTAGAAACAACAGTAATACCTCCCTTTTTAGGGACACAATGGACAGGGCTTACCCATTCACTATCAGCAACGGGATAAATTATACCTCCCTCAAGGAGCTTTAGTATCTCCTTTCTTACCACTTCTTTCATCTTAGGATTAAAGCGTCGTTGAGGATCGGATCTCTAACTGGTTTGGCATCTTTCTCCACTTTAATTTTGTGTTGGCATAGAGTAGGACCGATGCCCTTAAGATCATCCATAGTATATCCAATAGCATCACGGTGCTTCTTCAGAGTTTTCAATAATCTTTCCTCTTCCTGCTCTGAAAGGTTAGCACTAATAATAATAGAATATATCTTCTTTTCATCAAGATAAGCATATTTAAGATTATCAGGTAATGGTTTAAGCTCAGACACGGGATCACTCTTGGGTGGAGGAGGATCCCCTAGGATTTCAACAGGTAAGTTGTGTTTCAAGATAGGAACCTGCTGCAAGAATACTTCATCTATTTCCCTTCTTTCATTCATAAACATATCATTTTCATGGTCTAGCAAATACTAGTCGCCAACCCGTGCATTTGCACGGGCTAGTTTAGTGATTAATATATACTGAAAGCCTCAGACCATTTATAACTTTTGAATCTAGTTTAGATAGCAACACACATGAACATTATAATTCCAAATTCTAGTAATTACATATTAGAATAGAACAATCTTTTCTTTTTTATGATTTTTTACATTTGCAATATCTCGCGGTCAAATCAATATTAATTTTTTATTGTGTTTTTTTTCTATTTTGCCTGCATAAATTATCCGGCTTGTATAAAGAGTGCTTACTTATGCAACTTTGAGTGATAATTGGTGCTATACTTTAGAGTAGATCAGTTTCTTTCCATGCTGATGTAAAGTTTGTACGGAGTAACTTGTTCCTTCTATGATAGATTTGTGAGCACTTCAATTCTATATGGGTTCGGATGTAGGTCTTATTCATGAAATCAGATTCACCGCGAGAAAATTTCTAATAAGATTTACATGGGTGAAGTGACATGAACATTTTAAGATGATTAAATTGCACACTGCAGTATTAAGTGGACCTATGTCATCTAGAAGATTCGAATTGGTTAGGAAATATACCATCATAAAATAATAAAGGAAAAATGAGATTCAAATAAACACATCGATGGTAAAATACAATAACGTAACAATGATACTTTATAAGAAGAATGTTATCCTTCAAATATATATATACATGTCAAGATTTACTAAGTTTTTTTTCAGACATGCATTTGTTATGAATGCCAATGACTTTTGTATATAAAGTAACTTCTACCTAATTTTTTGGAATCATATACTTCATGTTTAATCAGGGCTAACCTACGCTACTTGTCTAATTGATGGTAATTAATACTTGAACTCAAAATATGTATGCCTTGTAAACCCTAAAGGAGGTATAATGTCCAAATCAGCATACTTTTCTTATTATAAACCTTCTAGAAGGAGCTACCTGACCTGAAATTGATTTGCCAAATATGAAATGGTACAAAGGCCTTATCCACATGTAAAGCTCATGTAGTTACATACAGAAATTCCATTAGAGGCCTAACTACTCTCCATAGTGGTGTGAAATAAATCATTTGAACTGCTATGACATCTAAAATTGAGTATTTCTTTTCAACTATTATTTATTTCACCCTGCTGTGAACCAACAACCAAATCTAACACAATGTGAATGCTTATCCCAAAGGCATATTGAAGTGAATGACCTACGTCGCAAGCCCCTAGTGAATAAAAGGGAAACAAAAATTTACATCAAATTTTATTGACGCAGCACCTGTTCAGCCATATGTAAGAGAAGTGGCGATGGGCTAAAATATAAATTTAGAAGTTATGCTTACCTGTGCACATTGCTATTTTTGCTTATATTGTTTCCTTATCCATTCACTGGAAGATACCATGTTGTACTGTCCGGAAAGAAAGACAGCCCCCAGCTTATTCAAAAAAATTACTTTCAGTCCTTTAGTCAAAAAATCTACCACATAATTATCTTGGAGAGAAAGAGAAAGATCTAATGGATAATGCTACCATCTTACAGAAAATAATAGCCAAGCACACCATAAGAATATTTTAAATCGCCATGAGGTCTGTATGAAGTATGGTGTTCTCCAACTTCATCAATTTAAAACTATAGACACATTCGTACATATATAATGAGGAGGCGATATTAACAGTGGTGAGTACCAACCATATAAATGAACATGGACATGTCATCGCCACACTAAATGGGGATGAGGATGCCACTGGTTCTCTACCAAGGCGTCATCTGTGCTAGCAGGGGAGTTTTTTGCAAGCGTTTCACATGTCAAACTTCTAATATTTCTGAACTATAGTACATAAAATGATTTTTTGTGCCTTCTTGCATTTCACATGTGAGAGTATTATGAGTTTCCATATTAGATCATCATGATATCAAATAAATAAAAGTATGAAAACCCGATTACCCGATGAATAAAAACGAATGATTCAGGTATTACTATGAAAGAAAACCAGATAAACTATACCCGATGGATAAAAAAGTGATTCAGATATAACTATAGAAGATATTTACATGTTGGGTTACAAAAATTTCATTCACACCTTAGTCTCACACCTAACCATTATAAATTCTACGCCAATGCATGACTTCTATTTAACAGAGGATGAGAGAAATTCTACGAACTAATTAGTAATTTAACATCAAAAGCATATAAACGGAGCTAGTATAACATGTATCTATTCCATTAGAAGTTACGACGATCTCCAAGCTAACCACATCTTGTCATGATACATAGATCAGATGTATATTAAACTGGACATACATGCAAACGTACACATCAGTGCCGAGTATACTACCACTGTTGCAGGATGAAGTAGAAGTATTCATGTTTATTTGTTACGTTATGATATTATGTCCCCAGCGCGCGCACACTTTGCACACTTTTTTTACATCATAATTAGAAGCAGAATAGACAATCATTCGGAAACGTACAGATTAGATTGAAAGAAGATTCACATGTATGTTTTTCGTACCTTCACTGGGACACATTGTTCTGTACTGGCATATGCCTTTCACATGAGATGAGAAGCAACAGAGAAGTTTTTTGTTTTGATGGAAGCAGCAGAGAAGTTGATGGTAGGACTCTGCGCCACCCATGATCTGTGGTGCACAACCCTTCGAGTCAGGTGGTTGATCAATTTTCAAAAGGAATCTTCTATAACCTAATGTAGTTAATCAAGTTATAATAAGTGAAGGAAATTTTGGCAGTCTGATGCCCAACGAAAAATCTGCTCAGTTTTGCACCGACCATTCTGCTAGCTACTCCTTTGTGTGCTCTGTATCACATGATCTTGAGATAACTAACACCATGAACATCCAGTCAATGCCTTATGATATATCTTGCAACCACCTACAGCTGGGCGTCTCACCGAAGAACTGACTCTTGTTAATCGAATTCAAGGCCAACACAGTCAGAACAGTCCTGGCAGCAAAGCAATCATACATGTTTGAAACCCAAGAGGGGAGAGATTGTAATACAATGAGATTGATGCATAGAACATGAGAAGTGGAATATTATGAGGAGAAGAGTAATCTGAGAAGGAAACCCTGAAAAAGGGACCAAAATCCTGGACTATTTATTAGTAATAAACATGAGAAACAGAAATCAGATCCAAGTATAATAGGAGAAAAACAAATTTGTCTACATACTGTTTGTTCTTGACAGTTCCATCTCCACGTGATGCAAGAAGAAACATTAGTAAATCTGGACATGGCAACCTGGTATGGTAAGAGCCATGGAGTTATATGCACAAATTTGTTGCAGAAGACATGAGAGTGATGAGGTCAGGAGAGAGCATAGATGACTGACTTGGCATGGAAGATTGTAAGATCTAACCTGAGGGCCGTTCGTCTTCAGGCAATTGGTTCTCCTTTCCTGTACTGAGGATGTTTGTGTCTAGGCATAGAGCCATGGAAGAGTGCTGGTAGAAGGCGTCATGCCATGGGCCAGGCTTCTGAGATCGCCACCAGGGAGCAATAGACGATGAAGAACTCACATCATATCGGGAGAGAGGACGCTCGCCGCCGAGGAGGGGTGGGCTTCTGAGATCGTGATTCTTTTTTTCATTTGTTGACATAGAGAATAGATCAAGGTGAGTCGTGAGGTGTGAGATGCGGGGACCTATAGAAAGGAAAGAGTCTTTTTTTTGCATGCTTAGGAAGGAAAGAGTCATGAGAGATTGGGAGAGGCAAAGCGATGGACGTGCCAATTTTTTGGCAGTTATTACATTATCAAAAGATCTACCGTAATGACCCCAAAAGAAAGATCTACCGTAATAACTGGTATAGGTATTGATTGAGATATGTTTTTCTTTTCTGTTTTTGCAGTGGACAAATTCTTTTTTTTTTTGGCTCGGGATGTTGGTTGGTTTTTTTTTCAGCTCAGGATTTTATGGTTGGATCTACACCGTAATAACTCGGTCCCACGCTAGATGAACGGCTCGTAAAATCTAATTTACGTGGGAATTTCTAGTAAGTCAAGAATTAGTATAGGTATAGATTGTTCTAACGGATCAGTAGGAGACACGGCAATAGAAGCAAGACCAATTATTTCATCTTTACGAGGTAATTCTTTATCACAGGGTTGTCTACGAAATTTAGCAAAATTAAACTCATGAGTCATATCATCCAAGCCAATCGTAACAACATCCTTTTTGCAATCAATCTTAGCATTAACAGTGTTCAAGAAGGGTCTACCAAATATGATGGGACAAAAGTCATCTTGTGGGGAACCAATAACAAGAAACTCAGCAGGGTATTTGACCTTCCCACACAAGACTTCAACATCTCTAACAATCCCAAAAGGCTTAATAGTATCTCTATTGGCAAGCTTAATTGTAACATCAATATCTTCCAACTCAGCAGGTGTAATATCATGCATAATTTATTGATATAACAAAAAAGGTATTGCAGTAGCACTAGCACCCATATCACATAAGCTATGATAACAATGATCTCCTATTTTAACAGAAATAATAGGCATGCCTACTACAGGTCTATGTACTTTTGCATCTGGTTTAACAATATTAGCAGTTTCACCACAGAAGTAAATAACATGCCCATCTATATTATCATCCAAGAGATCTTTAACCATAGCAATACTAGGTTCAACTTTAATTTGCTCAGGAGGTGTATAAATTCTAGTACTATACTTACGAACAACAGTTGAAGCTTTAGCATGATTCTTTATTCTAACAGGAAAAGGTGCTTTCTGAACATAAGTAGTAGGAACAATAGGATCATTATAAGTAATAGTCTTTTCTTCAACTGTAATAGGTGCAACTACTTTTACTTCAATGGGAGGATTATATTTAAACCACTTCTCCTTAGGGGGATCAACATGAGTAGCAAAATATTCACAGATAGAAGCTACTATCTTGGAGTCAAGTCCCTATTTAGCGCTAAATCCACGAAAAGCATCGGTATCCATAAAAGATTTAACACAATCAAACCTAGGTGTTGTACCTGTCTCCTTACCATCGTCGGAACCCCAATCTTCAGAGTTGCGTTTAATTCTTTCCAATAAGTCCCACTTGAATTCAATAGTCTTCAGCATATAAGAACCAGCAAAGGAAGTATCGATCATGGTGCGATCATTGAGAGAAAGCCGAGCATAAAATTTTTGAATAATCATTTCTCTTGAGAGCTCATAATTGGGGCATGAATATAACATTGACTTAAGCCTCCCCCAAGCTTGAGCGATGCTTTCTCCTTCGCGAGGCCAGAAATTATATATGTAATTACGATCACGGTGAACAAGATGCATAGGATAGAACTTCTGGTGAAATTCCAACTTCAATCGTTTATAGTTCCAAGATCTCGTATCATCACATAGCCTATACCATGTCAATGCATCTCCCTTCAAAGATAAAGGGAAAACCTTCCTCTTAACAACGTCATCGGGGATACCTACAAGCTTAAATAATCCACAAACTTCATCCACAAAGATAAGGTGTAAATCGGGATGCAATGTTCCATCTCCTGCAAAGGGATTAGCTAGCAGTTTCTCTATCATACCCGAAGGAATTTCAAAGTAAACATTTTCAGTAGGTTCAGTAGGTTGAGGAGCAACTCTTTGCTCTACTGGTCGGGGTGAAGATACCCCGAACAAGCCCCTCAAAGGATTAGTTTCCATAGTAACAAGTGACAGAAAATTTCAGCACACTATATAAATGTTTCCTTACCAAGTTCCACTCACCAAAGGTGCTTCACTCCTCGGCAACGATGCCAGAAAAGAGTCTTGATGACCCACAAGTATAGGGGATCTATCGTAGTCCTTTGATAACTAAGAGTGTCGAACCCAACGAGGAGCAGAAGGAAATGACAAGCGGTTTTCAATAAGGTATTCTCTGCAAGCACTGAAATTGTAGGTAACAGATAGTTTTGTGATAAGATAATTTGTAACGGATAACAAGAAATGAAAGTAAATAAGGTGCAGCAAGGTGGCCCAGTCCTTTTTGTGGCAAAGGACAAGCCTGGACAATTTCTTATAATGAGCGCTCCTGAGGACACATGGGAATTATCCTCAAGCTAGTTTCATCATGCTCATATGATTCGCGTTCGGTACTTTGATAATTTGATATGTGGGTGGCCGGTGCTTTGGTACTGCCCTTACTTGGACGAGCATCCCACTTATGATTAACCCATATTGCAAGCATCCGCAACTACAAAAGAAGTATTAAGGTAAACCTAACCATAGCATGAAACATATGGATCCAAATCAGCCCCTTACAAAGCAACGCATAAACTAGGGTTTAAGCTTCTGTCACTCTAGCAACCCATCATCTACTTATTACTTCCCAATGCCTTCCTCTAGGCCCAAATAATGGTGAAGTGTCATGTAGTTGACGTTCACATAACACCACTAGAGGAGAGACAACATACATCTCATCAAAATATCGAACGAATACCAAATTCACATGACTACTAATAGCAAGACTTCACCCATGTCCTCAGGAACAAACGGAACTACTCACAAAGCATATTCATGTTCATAATCAGAGGGGTATTAGTATGCATAAAGGATCTGAACATATGATCTTCCACCAAGTAAACCAATTAGCATCTAGCAACCCACAGGTACCAATTTGTGGTTTTGATACAAGATTGGATACAAGATATGAACTAGGGTTTGGAGAGGACATGGTGCTGGTGAAGATGTTGATGAAGATTGACCCCCTCCCGGAGAGAAGAAGCCATCTAGCTAATAACTATGGACCCGTAGGTCTGTGTTAAACTACTCACAACTCATTGGAGGGGCAAGGATGTTGATGTAGAAGCCATCCATGGTCGATTCCCCCTTCGGTAGAGTGTCGGCGAAGGCTCCAAGATGGGATCTCGCGGATACAGAAGGTTACGGCGGTGGAAATTGTGTTTCCTGGTGCTCCTGGATGTTTTCGGGGTACGTAGGTATATATAGGAGGAAGAAGTACGTCGGTGGCCGCCCGAGGGGCCCACGAGACAGGGGGGCATGCCCTACAGGGGGCGTGGCCCCCTATCTCGTGGGGACCTCGGGAGCTTCTTGACTTGCACTCCAAGCTCTCCAGATCACGTTCGTTCCAAAAATCACGCTCCTGAAGGTTTCATTTCGTTTGGACTCCGTTTGATATTCCTTTTCTTCGAAATACTGAAACAGGCAAAAAACAGCAATATGGGTTGGGCCTCCGGTTAGTAGGTTAGTCCCAAAAATGATATAAATGTGTAAAATAAAGCCCATAAACATCCAAAAGGGGTAATATAATAGCATGGAACAATCAAAAATTATAGATACGTTGGAGACGTATCAAGCATCCCCAAGCTTAATTCTTGCTCGTCCTCGGGTAGGTAAATGATAAAAAAGAGAAATGTTTGATGTGGAATGCTACCTGGCATAATTTTCAATGTAATTTTATTTACTATGGCATGAATGTTCAGATCCAAATGATTCAAAATAAAATCTTATAAAACATAAAAATAATAATGCTTCAAAGCATACTAACAAATAATCATGTCCTATCAAAATAACACAGCCAAAGAAAGCTTATCCCTACAAAATCATATAGTTAGGCCATGCTTCATTTTCATTACACAAAATACTCCCATCATGTACAACGCCGATGACGAACCGAGCAATTGGTTCATACTTTTTAACACGCTTCGGCTTTTTCAACTCTTACGCAATATATGAGTGCAAGCCATGGACATAGCACTATGGTGGTAAATGGTGGTGGTTGTGAGGACAAAAAGTGGGAGAAGATAGTCTCACATCAACTAGGCGTATCAACGGGCTATGGAAATGCCCATCAATAGATATCAATGTGAGTGAGTAGGTATTGCCATGCAACGAATGCACTAGAGCTATAAATATATGAAAGCTCAACAAAATAAACTAAGTGGGTGTGCATCCAACTTGCTTGCTCACGAAGACCTAGGGAATTTTGAGGAAGCCCATCATTGGAATATACAAGCCAAGTTCTATAATGAAAAATTCCCACTAGTATATGAAAGTGACAACATATGAGACTCTCTATCATGAAGATCATGGTGCTATATGAAGCACAGGTGTGGAAAAACATATAGTAGCAATTGTCCTTTCTCTCTTTTTCTCTCTTTTTATTTCTTTTTTTATTTCTTTTTTTCTTTCTTTTTTTTCTTCTTCCTTTCTTTTTCTTTTTGGTGGGCTTCTTTGGCCTCTTTTATTTTTATAAAGTCTGAAGCCTCATCCCGACTTGTGGGGGGAATCATAGTCTTCATCATCTTTTCCTCACTAGGACAATGCTCTAATAATGAAGATCATCACACTTTTATGGATTTACAACTCAAAATTACAACTCAAAGCTAGAACAAGATATGACTCTATGTGAATGCCTCCGGTGGTGTACCGGGATATGAAATGAATCAAGAGCGACATGTATGAAGATTATGAAGGTGGCCTTGCCACAAATACGATGTCAACTACATGATCATGCAAAGAGCAATATGACAATGATGAAACGTGTCATAATAAACGGAACGGTGGAAAGTTGCATGGCAATATATCTCGAAATGGCTATGGAAATGCCATAATAGGTAGGTATGGTGGCTGTTTTGAGGAAGGTAAATAAAGGGTTCAATACCGGCGAAAGTTGCGCGGTAATAAGAAAAGCTAGCAAATTGGAAGGATGAGTGTGCGTATATCCATGGACTCACATTAGTCATAAAGAACTCATATACTTATTGCAAAAGTCTACTTAGCCCTCGAAGCAAAGTACTACTACGCATGCCCCAAGAGGGATAGATTGGTAGGAAAAAATTCCATCGCTTGTCCCCGACTGCCACTCATAAGGAAGACACTCAAAAGAGCACCTCATGCAACAAATTTGTCACACAACTTTTACCATACGTGCATGCTACGGGACTTGCCAACTTCAACAAAACTATTTCTCAGTTTCATAATTATCCACTAGCATGACCCTAGCATTACTACCTTTATATCTCAAAACAATTATCAAGCATCAAGTTGATCATAGCATCCAATTCTTTTTCTATGATAGTTTTTATTATACCCAACTTGGATGCTCATCATTCTAGGACCAACTTTGTAACCATAGCAAATACCATGCTGTTCTAAGAGACTCTCAAAATAATATAAGTGAAGCATGAGAGACTAGAAATTTCTTCAAAATTAAGACACCACCGTCCTCTAAAAAAAATATAAGTGAAGTACTAGAGCAAAAACTATCAAGCTCAAAAGGTATAAGTGAAGCACATAGAGTATTCTAGCAAATTCTAATCAAATAGGCTTCTCCCAAGAAGGTGTGTACAGCAAGGATGATTGTGGTAAACTAAAAGCAAAGACTAATATAATACACGACGCTCCAAGCAAAACACATATCATGTGGCGAATAAAAATATAGCTCCAAGTAAAGTTACCAATGAACGAAGACGAAAGAGGGGATGCCTTCCCGGGGCATTCCCAAGCTTAGGCTTTTGGGCTATTCTTGAATATCTTGGGGTGCCTTGGGCATCCCCAAGCTTAGTCTCTTGCCACCCTTTATTCCATAGTCCATAAAAGCTTTACCCAAAACTTGAAAACTTCACAACACAAAACTCAACAGGAAATCTTATAAGCTCCGTTAGTGAAAGAAAACAAAACCACCACATAAGGTACTGCAATGAACTCATTCTTTATTTATTTTGGTGTCAAACCTACTGTATTCCAACTTCCTTATGGTTTATAAACTAATTTACTAGCCATAGATGCATTGAAATAAGAAAACAACACACGAAAAACAGAATCTGTCAAAAACAGAACAATCTGTAGAAATCTGTAACTAACGCAAACTTCTGGAACTCTAAAAATCCTACCAAAATAGGACATACTGGAAAATTTGTTTATTGATTGTGATTTAGTGAATTTTTTCTCGTGAGTGCAAAGTTTCTATTTTTCAGCAGAATCAAATCAACTATCATCATAGTTTATCCTATAGGTTCTACTGGCACAAACACTAAATAAAACATAAAAACACATCTAAACAGAGAGTAGATGCAAGATTTATTACTAAACAGGAGCAAAAACAAATAACATAAAGAAAAATTGGGTTGCCTCCCAACTAGCACTATCGTTTAACGCCCCTAGCTAGGCATAAAAAGCGAAGATAGATCTAAGTAGTGCCATCTTGGCACTAAATTCATAAGTAGCACGCATGATAGATTCATAAGGTAATTTGACTTTCTTTCTTGGAAGTGATCCATGCCTTTCTTTAAGGGAAATTGGAATCTAATGTTCCCTTCCCTCCATATTAATAATCGCACCAATCGTTCTAAGGAAAGGTCTACCAAGAATAATATGGCAAGAAAGATTGCAATCTATATCAAGAACGATAAAATCTACAGGTACCAAATTTCTATTTGCAACAATAAGAACATCATTGATCCTCCCCATAGGCTTTTTAAGTGTGGAATCTGCAAGGTGCAAATTTAAAGAGCAATCTTCAATATCATGGAAATCTAGAATATCACATAAAGTTTTCGGGAATCGTAGAAACACTAGCACCCAAATCACACAAAGCAAAAACACTCATAATCTTTAATTCTAATATTTATAGTAGGTTCCCACTCATCATTATGTTTTCTAGGTATAGAAACTTCCAAATTAAGTTTTTCATCATAAGATTGCATCAAGGCATCAACAATATGTTTGGTAAAAGCTTTGTTTTGACTATAAGCATGAGGAGAATTAAGAACGGATTGCAACAAGGAAATACAACCTTTTAAAGAGCAATTATCATAGTCAAATTCCTTGAAATCCGAGATAGTGGGTTCAACACTATTAGAAGTTGAGAATTCTCCAATCTCACTTTTACCAAATTTAGCATTAAGATCTAAAGACTCCGAATTCTTGGGACGCCTTCTAGGCAAAGTTGATTCATCATCAGTCCCATAATCATCAAAATTCATATTGCAAAACATAGATCTAATAGGAGACGCATCAATAACTTTAAGATCCTCATCATTATTTTCACGGAAACTAGAAGAACACGCTTTTATAAAGCTTTCTTTTTAGCACGCAATCTAGCGGTTCTTTCCTTGCACTCGTCAATGGAAATTCTCATTACTTTGAGAGACTCATTGATATCATGCTTAGGAGGAGAAGCGTCTAAGTTTAAGAGAATCAACATCAAGCGAAAGTCTATCAAGGTTCCTAGCCAAATCATCAACTTTGAGCAATTTTTCTTCAAGCAAAGCATTAAAATTCTTTGAGAAATCATAAATTCTTTCACACTATTCTCAAAATCAGAGGGCATCTTATTGAAATTACCATAAGAATTATTGTAGGAATTTCCATAATTATTAGAGGAATTACTAGGGAACGGTCTAGCATTAAAATTCCTCTATAAGCATTGTTTCCAAAACTATTCCTACCAACAAAATTCACATACGTAGATTCGTTATTATTCTCAATCAAGGAAGACAAAGGCATATCATTAGGATCAAGAGGAGTATTTTTAGTAGCAAACATCTTCATAAGTTCATCCATCTTTCCACTCAAACATTGATTTCTTCTTTAGCATGCACTTTTTTACTAGAAGATCTTTCGGTGTGCCATTGAGAATAATTAGCCATAATATTATCAAGAAGTTTTGTAGCATCTCCTAACGTGATTTCCATAAAGGTGCCTCCTGCGGCCGAATCTAAGAGATTTCTAGAAGCAAAGTTCAAACCGGCATAAAAAATTTGTATGATCATCCATAAACTCAAACCATGAGTAGGGCAATTGCGAAGCATCAATTTCATTCTTTCCCAAGATTGGGAAACATGCTCATGATCAAGTTGTTTTTCATAATATCATTCCTAAGAGTGATGATCTTAGCAGGAGGAAAATACTTAGAGATAAAGCATCTTTGCACTTGTTCCAAGAATCAATACTATTCTTACGCAAAGACGAAAACCAAACTTTAGCACGATCTCTAAGTGAAAACGGAAAAACTTCAATTTGACAATATTGTTATCTGTATCTTTCTTCTTTTGCATATCACACAAATCAACAAAATTGTTTAGATGAGTAGCGGCATCTTCACTAGGAAGGCCGGTGAATTGATCTTTCATAACAAGATTCAGCAAAGCAGCATTGATTTCACAAGACTCAACATCATTAAGAGAGCAATCGGAAGTACTAAGGAAATCATTATTATTGGTATTTGAGAAATCACACAATTTGGTATTATCTTGGGCCATGGCAACAAGTAATCCAACACACAAGCAAGCAGAAAAAACAGCAAGCGAAAAAGAGAGGAGGAGATTGGGAAAGAGAGGGCGAATAAAACGGCAAGGGTGAAGTGGGGGAGAGGAAAACGAGAGGCAAATGGCAAATAATGTAAATGCAAGGGAGATGGGTTTGTGATGGGTACTTGGTATGTCTTGACTTGAGCGAAGACCTCCCCGGCAACGGCGCCAAAAATCCTTCTTGCTATGTCTTGAGCTAGCGTTGGTTTTCCCCCGAAGAGGAGAGGGTGATGCAGCAAGTGTAGCGTAAATATTTCCCTCAGTTTTGAGAACCAAGGTATCAATCCAGTAGGAGGCTCGTCCAAAGTCCTATGCACCTACACAAACAAACTGAGAACTCGCAACCAACGCAATAAAGGGGTTGTCAATCCCTTCGGCCACTTGCGAAAGTGAGATCTAATAAAGATAGTAAGATAAGATAAATATATTTTTGGTATTTTATAATATAGATGCAAAAAGTAAAGATGCAAATAAAAGTAGATTGAAAGCAAATATGATAAGAGATAGACTCGGGGACCATAGGTTTCACTAGAGGCTTCTCTTGAGATAGCATAACTATTACGGTGGGTGAACAAATTACAGAAAAGCGAATAATTATGATGTTATCTAGGCATGATCATGTATATAGCATCACGTCCATAACAAGTAGACCGACTCCTGCCTGCATCTACTACTATTACTCCACACATCGACCGACTCCTGCCTGCATCTAGAGTATTAAGTTCATAAGAACGGAGTAATGCATTAAGCAAGATGACATGATGTAGAGGGATAAACTCATGCAATAAATATAAACCCCATCTTCTTATCCTCGATGGCAACAATACAATACGTGTCTTGCAACCCTTTCTGTCACTGGGTAAGAACACCGCAAGATTGAACCCAAAGCTAAACACTTCTCCCATGGCAAGAAATATCAATCTAGTAGGCCAAACCAAACTGATAATTCGAAGAGACTTGCAAAGATAACTCAATCATACATAAAAGAATTCAGAGAAGATTCAATTATTATCCATAGAAAAATCTGATCATAAACCCCACAATTCATCGGATCTTGATAAACACACCCGCAAAAAGAGATTACATCGAATAGATCTCCACAAGAGAGGGGGAGAACATTGTATTGAGATCCAAAAAGAAAGAAGAAGCCATCTAGCTAATAACTATGGACCCGTAGGTCTGTGGTAAACTACTCACAACTCATTGGAGGGGCAAGGATGTTGATGTAGAAGCCCTCCATGGTCGATTCCCCCTCCGAAGAGTGCCGGCGAAGGCTCCAAGATGGGATCTCGCGGATACAGAAGGTTACGGCGGTGGAAATTGTGTTTCTGGTGCTCCTGGATGTTTTCGGGGTACGTAGGTATATATAGGAGGAAGAAGTACGTCGGTGGCCGCCCGAGGGGCCCACGAGACAGGGTGGCATGCCCTGCAGGGGGCGCGGCCCCCTATCTCGTGGGGCCCTCGGGAGCTTCTTGACTTGCAATCCAAGCTCTCCGGATCACGTTCGTTCCAAAAATCACGCTCCCCGAAGGTTTCATTCCATTTGGACTCCGTTTGATATTCCTTTTCTTCGAAATACTGAAATAGGCAAAAAAGACAGCAATATGGGTTTGGCCTCCGGTTAGTAGGCTAGTCCCAAAAATGATATAAATGTGTAAATAAAGCCCATAAACATCCAAAAGGGGTAATATAATACCATGGAACAATCAAAAATTATAGATACGTTGGAGATGTATCATCCCTCATAATAATTTCAAGAAAGTGTTCCCCCTAACTGTGCACCGTTGCGAAACATCGTTGCTTCAAAGCACCACGTGATGATCGGGTATGATAGATTCTAACATTCACATACAACGGGTGTAAGCCAGATTTACACACGCGAAACACTTAGGTTGACTTGACGAGCCTAGCATGTACAGACATGGCCTCGGAAGACAAGAGACCGAAAGGTCGAGCATGAGTCATATAGTAGATACGATCAACATGAAGATGTTCACCGATGATGACTAGTCCATCTCACGTGATGATCGGACACGGCCTAGTTGACTCAGATCATGTATCACTTAGATGACTAGAGGGATGTCTATCTGAGTGGGAGTTCATTAGATGAACTTAATTATCCTAAACATAGTCAAAAGGTCTTTGCAAATTATGTCGTAGATCGTGTTTTAGTTCTACTGTTTAGATATGTTCCTAGAGAAAATTTAGTTGAAAGTTGATAGTAGCAATTATGCGGACTGGGTCCGTAAACTAAGGACTGTCCTCATTACTGCGCAGAAGGCTTATGTCCTTAATGCATCGCTCAGTGTGCTGAACCTCGAACATCGTCTGTGGATGTTGCGAACATATGACATACATGTTTTGATGACTACCTGATAGTTCAGTAATGATAAACGGTTTAGAATTGAGGCAACAAAGACAATTTTGAAACGTCACGGAACATATGAGATGTTTCGAGGGCTGAAACTGGGATTTCAGGCTCGTGCCCAGGACAAAAGGGATGAGACCTCTAACGAGTTTCTTAGCCTACAAACTAAGGGAGAAAAGCTCAATCGTTGAGCTTGTACTCAGATTGTCTGGGTACAACAATAACTTGAATCGAGTGGGAGTTAATCTTCCAGATAAGATAGTGATGTTTCTCCAAAGACATTGCTACCAAGCTACTAGAGCTTCGTGATGAACTATAACATATCAAGGATAGATATGATGATCCTTGAATATTCGGGATGTTTGACACCGCGAAAGTAGAAATCAGAAGGAGCATCAACTATTGATGGTTAGTGAAACCACTAGTTTCAAGAAGGGCAAGGGCAAGAAGGGATACTTCATGAAACGGCAAATTAGTTGCTGCTCCAGTGAAGAAACCCAGGGTTGAACCCAAACCCGAGACTAAGTGCTTCTGTAATGAGGGAACGGTCACTAAAGCAGAACTATCCTAGATACTTGGTAGATGAGAAGGCTGGCAAGGTTGACACAAGTATATTGGATATACATTGTATTAAATGTGTACTTTACTAGTACTCCTAGTAGCACCAGGGTATTAAGATACCGGTTCGGTTGCTAAGTGTTAGTAACTCGAAATAAAGAGCTATGGAATAAACGGAGACTAGCTAAAGGTGAGATGACGATGTGTGTTGGAAGTGTTTCCAAGGTTGATGTGATCAAGCATCACCTGCTCCCTCTACCATCGAGATTGGTGTTAAACCTAAATAATTGTTATTTGGTGTTTGCGTTGAGCATAGACATGATTGGATTATGTCTATCGCAATACGGTTATTCATTTAAGGAGAATAATGGTTACTCTGTATATTTGAATAATACCTTCAATGGTCTTGCACCTAAAATGAATGGTTTACTGAATCTCGATCATAGTGATACACATGTTCATGCCAAAAGATATAAGATAGTAATGATAGTATCACCTGCTTGTGGCACTGCCATTTGAGTCATATTGGTATAAAATGCATGAAGAAGCTCCATGTTGATGGATCTTTGGACTCACTCGTTTTTGAAAAGTTTGAGACATGCGAGCCATGTCTATTGGTATATACGCATGAAGAAACTCCATGCAGATGGATCGTTTGGTCTCACTTGATTTTGAATCACTTGAGTCATGCAAATCATACCACATGGGCAAGATGACTGAAAGGCCTCGTTTTTAGTGAAATGGAACAAGAAAGCAACTTGTTGGAAGTAATGCATTTTGATATGTGCAGTCCAATGAGTGCTGAGGCACGCGGTGGATATTGTTATGTTCTTACTTCACAGATGATCTGAGTAGATGCTGAGTATATTTACTTGATGAAACACAAGTCTAAATTATTGAAAGGTTCATGTAATTTCAGAGTGAAGTTGAAGATCATCATGACAATAGGATAAAATGTCTATGATATGATCATAGAGATAAATATCTGAGTTATGAGTTTGGTACACAATTAAGACCTTGTGGAATTGTTTCACAACTAATACCGCCTGGAACACCATAGTGTGATGGTGTGTCCGAACATCATAGCTGCACCCTATTGGATATGGTGGCATACCATGATGTCTCTTATCTAATTACCATTATCGGTTTATGGGTTAAGCATTAGAGACAACCGCATTCACTTTAAATAGGGCACCACGTAATTCCGTTGAGATGACAGTGTATGAACTATGGTTTAGAGAAACCTAAGTTGTCGTTTCTTAAAAGTTTGGGGCTGTGACGCTTATGTGAAAGGTTTCAGCCAGATAAGCTCAAACCCAAAGCGGATAAATGCATCTTCATAGGACACCCAAAACAGTTGGGTATACCTCCTAATTCAGATCCGGAAGCAAAAATGATTGTTTCTAGAAACGGGTCCTTTCTCGAGGAATAGTTTCTCTCGAAAGAATTGAGTGGGAGGATGGTGGAGACTTGATGAGGTTATTGAACCATCACTTCAATCAGTGTGTAGCAGGGCACAAAAAGTTGTTCTGTGGCACCTACACTAATTGAAGTGGAAGTTGATGATAGTGATTCATGAAACTTCGGATCAAGTCACTACCAAACCTCGTAGGACGACAAGCACGCGTACTGCTTCAGAGTGGTACGGTAATCCTGTCTTGGAGGTCATGGTGCTAGACAACAATGAACCTACGAGCTATGGAGAAGCGGTGGTGGGCCCGGATTCCGACAAATGGCTCGAAGGCCATAAAATCCGAGAGAGGATCCATGTATGAAAACAAAGTGTAGACTTTGGAAGAACTACTTGATGGTCATAAGGCTGTTGGGTACAGATGGATTTTAAAAGGAAGACGGACAATGATGGTAAGTATCGCCATTAAGAAAGCTCGACTTGTCGCTAAGATGTTTTCTGACAAGTTCAAGGAGTTGACTACGATGAGACTTTCTCATTCATAGCGATGCTAAAGAGTCTGTTGGAATTATATTAGCAGTTACTGCATGATTTATGAAATCTTGTAGATAGGATGTCAAACATTGTTTCCTCGATGATATTCTTGAGGAAAGGTTGTATGTGATACAACCAAAAGGTTTTGTCAATCCTCAAAGATGCTAACAAGTATGCAAAGCTCCAGCAATCCTTCTAAGTACTAGAGTAAGCATCTTGGAGTTGGGATATACGCTTTGATGAGATAATCAAAGATTTTGGGTTTATACAAAGTTTATGAGAAACTTGTATTTCCAAAGAAGTGAGCGGGAGCACTATGGAATTTCTGATGAGTATATGTTATTGACATATTGTTGATCAGAAATGATGTAGAATTTCTGGACAACATATAGGGTATTTGAAGGTGTTTTTCAATGGAAAACCTGGATTAAGCTACTTGAACATTGAGCATCAAGATCTATAAGGATAGATCAAAATCGCTTAATAGTACTTTCAAATGAATACATACCGTGACAAGATTTTGAAGGAGTTCAAAATATATAGGCAAAGAAGGAGTCTTGGCTTGTGTTATGAGGTGTGAGTAGTGAGTAAGACTCAAGACCTGACCACGGCAGAAGAGAGAAGAAAGGACGAAGGTCCGTCCCCTATGCTTTAGACGTAGGCTCTACAGTATGCTATGTTGTGTACTGCACCTGAAGTGTGCCTTGCCATGAGTCAGTCAAGGGGTACAAGTGCGATCCAGGAATGGATCACAGGACAGCGGTCAAGGTTATCCTTAGTAACTAGTGGACTAAGGGATTTTCTCGATTACGAGGTGGTAAAAGAGTTCGTCGTAAAGGGTTACGCCGATGCAAACTTTGACACTAATCCAGATGACTCTGAGTAGTAAACTGGATTCATATAGTAGATTAGTTATTTGGAATAGTTCCAAATAGCGCGTGGTAGCTGCATCTACAAGATGACATAGAGATTTGCAAAGCACACACGGATCTGAAAGGTTTCAGATTTGTTGACTAATAACCTATCTCACAAGCGAGATATGATCAAACCCCATCGGGTGTTGATTCATTACAATCCCATAGTGATGTGAACTAGATTATTGACTCTAGTGCAAGTGGGAGACTGTTGGAAATATGCCCTGGAGGCAATAATAAACTGGTTATTATTGTATTTCCTTGTTCATGATAACTGTCTATTGTTCATGCTATAATTGTATTGACCGGAACCGCAATACATGTGTGAATACATAGACCACAACATGTCCCTAGTAAGCCTCTAGTTGACTAACTCGTTGATCAACAGATGGTCATGGTTTCCTGACCATGGACATTGGATGTCATTGATAACGTGATCGCATCATTAGGAGAATGATGTGATGGACAAGACCCAATCATAAGCATAGCACAAGATCATGTACTTCGTTTGCTAAAGCTTTTCTAATGTCAAGTATCATTTCCTTAGACCATGAGATGGTGTAACTCCCTGATACCTTAGGAGTGCTTTGGGTGTACCAAACATCACAACATAACTGGGTGACTATGAAGGTGCACTACAGGTATCTCCGAAAGTGTTTGTTGGGTTGGCACGTTGAGACTAGGATTTGTCACTCCGTATGACGGGGAGGTATCTCTAGGCCCACTTGGTGATGCATCATCACAATGAGCTCAATGTGACTAAGTAGTTAGTCATGGGATCATGCATTATGGAACGAGTAAAGTGACTTGCCAGTAATGAGATTGAACGAGGTATTGGGATACCGACGATCGAATCTCGGGCAAGTAACATACCGATTGACAAAGGGAATTGTATACAGGCTTGATTGAATCCCCGACATCGTGGTTCATCCGATGAGATCATCGTGGAACATGTGGGAGCCAACATGGGTATCCAGATTACACTGTTGGTTATTGGCCGGAGAATGTCTCGGTCATGTCTGCATGGTTTCCCGAACCCGTAGGGTCTACACACTTAAGGTTCGGTGACGCTAGAGGTGTTATGGGAAATAGTATGTGGTTACCGAAGGTTGTTTGGAGTCCCGGATGAGATCCCGGACATGACAAGGAGCTTCGGAATGGTCCGGAGGTGAAGATCGGTATATTGGGACGAAGGGTGTTGGAGTCCAGAATTGTTCCGGGGGTACCAGGTGATGACCAGCGTGTCCGAAGGGGGTTTCGAAGGCCCCGGCAAGTGTTGGGGGCCTTATGGGCCAAGGGGAGGGGGCACATCAGCCCACTAAGGGCTGAGCGCCCCCTCCCCACCCCATCTCACGTAACCAGGAGAGGTGGGGGCGCCACCCCTAGGGCAGCCGCCCCTCCCGGCTTGGGGGTCAAGTTCCTATGGGGTGGGGGCGCCCAAACCCATCTACGGTTTCCCCTGTGGCTGCCGCCCCTCCCCTAGGGAAACCCTAGGGCGCCTCCTCCTCCCCCTCCCCCCTATATAGTGAGAGAGAGAGAGGGCAGCCGCAACCCTTCCCCTGGAGCAGCCCTCTCCCTCCAACACCTCCTCCTCCTCGTAGTGCTTGGCGAAGCCCTGCCGGAGAACCACGAGCTCCATCACCACCATGCCATCGTGTTGTCAGAGTTCTCCCGCAACTTCTCCTCTCCTCTTGCTAGATCAAGAAGGAGGAGACGTCCCCGGGCTGTACATGTGTTGAACGCGGAGGCACCGTTGTTCGGTGCTTAGATCGGATTCGGCCGCGATTTGAATCGCTTCGTGAACGACTCCACTGACCGTGTTCTTGTAACGCTTCGCTTAGCGATCTTCAAGGGTATGAAGATGCACTCCCATCTCTCTCGTTGCTAGTCTCTCCATAGATTGATCTTGGTGATGTGTAGAAAATTTTGAATTTCTGCTACGTTCCCCAACAATAATCACTCAAGTGCTCTATCATAAAAGCATTATTCTTTAATTCTCTACCAACATAAGCATTAAAACTTTCTTGTCTAGCCATAAATTCATCAAATTCATCTAAACATTGGCTATGAGATTTAGTAGATGATGACCCACAAGTATAGGGGATCTATCGTAGTCCTTTCGATAAGTAAGAGTATCGAACCCAACGAGGAGCAGAAGGAAATGACAAGCGGTTTTCAGTAAGGTATTCTTGCAAGCACTGAAATTTTAGGTAACAGATAGTTTTGTGACAAGATAATTTGTAACGGGTAACAAGCAATGAAAGTAAATAAGGTGCAACAAGGTGGCCCAATCCTTTTTGTAGCAAAGGACAAGCCTGGACAATTTCTTATAATGAGAAAAGTGCTCCCGAGGACACATGGGAATTATCGTCAAGCTAGTTTCATCACGCTCACATGATTCGCGTTTGATACTTTGATAATTTGATATGTGGGTGGACCGCTGGTTGGGTACTACCCTTACTTGGACGAGCATCCCACTTATGATTAACCCATATTGCAAGCATCCGCAACTACAAAAGAAGTACTAAGGTAAACCTAACCATAGCATGAAACATATGGATCCAAATCAGCCCCTTACGAAGCAACTTATAAACTAGGGTTTAAGCTTCTGTCACTCTAGCAACCCATCATCTACTTATTACTTCCCAATGCCTTCCTCTAGGCCCAAATAATGGTGAACTGTCATGTAGTAGATGTTCACATAACACCACTAGAGGAGAGACAACATACATCTCATCAAAATATCGAACGAATACCAAATTCACATGACTACTAATAGCAAGACATCACACATGTCCTCAGGAACAAACGTAACTACTCACAAAGCATATTCATGTTCATGATCAGAGGAGTATTAATATGCATTAACGATCTGAACATATGATCTTCCACCAAGTAAACCAATTAGCATCCACTACAAGGAGTAATCAAAACTACTAGCAACCCATAGGTACCAATTTTTGGTTTTGATACAAGATTGGATACAAGAGATGAACTAGGGTTTTGAGAGGAGATGGTGTTGGTGAAGATGTTGATGGAGATTGACCCCCTCCCGATGAGAGGATCGTTGGTGATGACGATGGTGATGATTTCCCCCTCACGGAGGGAAGTTTCCCCCGGCGGAACAGCTCTGCTAGAGCCCCAGATTGGTTTCCTCCAAGGTTCTGCCTCGTGGCGGCAGAGTTTCATCCTATAAGCTTGCTTATGATTTTTTTTCAGGGTAAAAGCCTTCGTATAGAAGAAGATGGGCACCGGAGGGCCAACAGGGGGCCCATGAGACGGGGGGGGCGCCTAGTAGGGGGGCACCCCCCACCCTCCTGGCCAGGGTGTGGGCCCCCTCTGGTATTTTCTTCGCTCAATAATTCTTATTAATTCCAAAAATGACTTCCGTGGAGTTTCAGGATTTTTGGAGCTGTGCAGAATAGGTTTCCCATATTTGCTCCTTTTCTAGCCAGAATCCCAGCAGCCGGCATTCCCCTCTTCATGGTAAACCTTGTAAAATAAGAGGGAATATCCATAAGTATTGTGACATAGTGTGTAATAACAGCCCATAATGCAATCAATATTGATATAAAAGCATGATGTAAAATGGTCGTATCAACTCCCCAAGCTTAGACCTCGCTTGTCCTCAAGCGGAAGCCAAAATCAAAAATATGTCCACATGTTTATAGATAGAGGTGTCGATAAAAATAAAATACATACATGAGGGCATCATGATCATTCTTATAACAGCGACATATATAGATTTTGCCATATGATTTCTTATGCTCAAGTAACAATCTATTCACAATGTCAAGTATGGAACATAAACTTCATTGGGAACTAACAAACTATAATCTCAGTCAATGAAGCAATTGCGATTTATCATAACGTCAGAAAGAGTCAAGAATAGAGCTTTTCAGCAAGTCCACATACTCAACTAACATATAGTCTTCTACAATTGCTAACACTCACGCAATACTTATGGTTATGGAGTTTTAATCGAACACTGAGAAAGATAGGGGCTTATAATGTTGCCTCCCAACGTTTTACCTCAAGGGTAATGTCAACAATAATAGTTCATGCTAACGAACATCCAATTGGATATAAGTATCAGGATCTTTCCAACACGAGGTGCTTGCCAAAGGATAAAATGAAAAAGGGAAAGGTGAAGATCACCTTGACTCTTGCATAAAGTAAAAGACATAAAGTAAAAGGTAGGCCCTTCGCAGAGGGAAGCAGAGGTTGTCATGCGCTTTTAGGGTTGGATACACAAAATCTTAATACGAAAGAATGTCACTTTATATTGCCACTTGTATATGGACCTTTATTATGTAGTCCGTCGCTTTTATTGCTTCCATAACAATATCGTATAAAGCTTATTTTCTCCGCACTAATAAGTCATGCATATTTAGAGAGCAATTTTTATTGCCTGCACCGATGACAACTTACTTGAAGGATCTTACTCAATCCATGGGTAGATATGGTGGACTCTCATGGCAAAACTGGATTTAAGGATATTTGAAAGCACAAGTAGTATCTCTACTTGGTGCTAGGAATTTGGCTAGCATGAGGGGGAGAGGCAAGCTCAACATGTTAGGAAGATCCATGACAATATACTTTAATTGGGGTGTGAGAAAACATAAACCATTATGTTGTCTTCCTTGTCCAACGTCAACTCTTTAGCATGTCATACTTTAATGAGTGCTCACAATCATAAAAGATATCCAAGATAGTGTATTTATATGTGAAAACCTCTCTTTCCTTATTACTTCCTATTAATTGCAACGATGACAAAAACTATGCTTGTCAACTCTCAACAACTTTTAAGCCTCATACTTTCTATGTGTGAAGTCATCACTATCCACAAGATCAATATGAACTCTTTTATTCTTTTTATATTCTTTCTATTTTTCTCAAGATCATAGCAAGATAGCAAAGCCCTTTGACTCAACACTAATCTTTATTATAGATAACTCATGGACTCGATTACATAGAGATCACAAAGCAAAACTCAAAACTAATTCATATCAAAACTTCAATCTACTTGATCAAGATATTACTAAAGGAATCGAACTAAGTAAAACGGTAAAGATAGGAGTGTGATGGTGATACAATACCGGGGCACCTCCCCCAAGCTTGGCAGATGCCAAGGGGAGTGCCCATACCCATGTGATTATGTCCTCGGAGGTGATGAAGGCGGTGATGATGACGGTGGATAATCGCACATCGAGCGTAAAGGCTCCTCCAACTTGCGAATAATGCCCTTGAGTCCGGCAATATGATCCTTCAGCAAAATATTTTCCTGTGTGAGATACTTGTTTTGTATGCGAGCTAACTCAATCATCTTGAAAGCTTCAATCTCACTCGGGGTAAAGAGGTTAGGAAGAGGTTGAGGGATGTCTTCTTCTTTCACCATCGGAGCTTTATCCTCCATGACCTTCTTGATCCCTTCATCCCTGTTGATCTCCTCCGGTTCTTCTCTTTTCAGATCTATCTTCAATATCCGAGCATCCTTGTCTTCATTGTTGGAGGAGGGTGATGTCATGATGCTCTAGCTCTGTCAGAAAAAATAGCTCGAAACAAAGACAGAAGATTCTTGTGTGATACGGCGGTCAAAACTTTAGGGAGATTACATAATGACTTTTTACTGACCAAATACGTAATGTGCAAGAAAACGGAGTCCGGGGACACACGAGGTGTCCACGAGATAGGGGGCGTGTCCGGTAGGGGGGCGCGCCCTCCACCCTCGTGGAGGCCTCGTGTCCCTCTCGGACTACTTCTTTATTCCCAAAATTCCTAAATATTCCAAAACGGAGAAAAATTGCCATTAGAATTGTTTTGGAGTCGGTTTACTTACCGTACCACATACGTATTCCTTTTCAGAGTCTAGAATGTTCTGGAAAGTGGCCCTTATGTATTCCTCTGGGGTTACGGTTTCAATAATATTAGTTTCAACATTAATAGGGTTACCTGAGATATAATGTTTGATTCTTGGACCGTTCACCACCCTCGGAATTGTGCCTTCGAAGTTGTTAATTTTTATGGCACCGAACGATAGACCTCCTCGATAACGTAAGGGCCTTCCCACTTAGAGAGAAGTTTTCCTACAAAAAATCTTAAACAAGAGTTGAATAGTAACACATAATCACGTACGTTAAATTCTCGCTTTTGTATCCTTTTGTCATGCCATCTTTTAACTTTTTATTTAAACAACTTGGCATTCTCATAGGCCTGGGTTCTCCATTCATCAAGTGAGATAATGTCAAATAACCTCTTCTCACCAGCAAGTTTGAAATCATAGTTGAGCTCTTTAATGGCCCAATATGCCTTATGTTCAAGTTCAAGAGGTAAGTGACACGCTTTTCCATAAACCATCTTATACGGGGACATACCCATAGGATTTTTATATGAAGTTCTATAAGCCCATAATCCATCATCAAGTTTCTTGGAACAATTCTTTCTAGATCTATTAACAGTCTTTTGCAAAATTAATTTGATCTCTCTATTGCTCAACTCTACTTGACCACTAGACTGTGGGTGATAAGGAGATGCAATTCTATGATTAACATCATACTTAGTGAACCACCATCAGTCATGAGATATCTAGGGACTCCAAACCTCGGAAAAATAACTTCTTTAAGCATCTTAATAGAGGTGTTATGATCAGCACTACTAGTTGGAATAGCTTCTACTCACTTAGTAGCGTAATCAACATCAACTAAAATATGTGTATATCCATTAGAGGTAGGAAAAGGTCCCATATAATCAAAGCCCCAAACATCAAATGGTTTAATAACAAGAGAATAATTCATAGGCATTTCTTGACGTCTACTAATATTACCAATTCTTTGACGTTCATCACACGACAAGACAAACTTACGGGCATCTTTGAAGAGAGTAGGCCAATAAAAACCGGATTGCAATACCTTATGTGCAGTTTTTGTCTCCAGCGTGGTGTCCTCCATATAGTTCGGAGTGACACTTGCGTAGGATATTTTCCTGTTCATGCTCAGGTACACAACGTCTAATAACACCATCCCCTTCTTTATAAAGGTGTGGGTCATCCCAGAAGTAATGTCTTAAATCATAAAAGAACTTTTTCTTTTGCTGGTATGTGCAACTAGGTGGTATAAATTTAGCAACAATGTAATTAGCATAATCAGCATACCATGGAGCAGTACGAGAAGCATCAATGACCGCTAATTGTTCATCAGGAAAGCCATCATCAATAGGTAGTGGGTCATCAAGAACATTCTCTAGCCTAGACAAGTTTTCTGCAACGGGGTTCTCAGCTCCCTTTCTATTGATAATATGTAAATCAAATTCTTGAAGCAAGAGGACCCATCTGATAAGTCTAGGTTTAGCATCTTTCTTTTCCATAAGATATTTAATAGCAGCATGATTAGTGTGAATAGTAACTTTAGAATCAACGATGTAAGGTCTGAACTTATCACAAGCAAATACAACTGCTAAGAATTCTTTTTCAGTAGTAGCATAATTTCTCTGGGCAGTATCAAGAGTCTTGCTAGCATATTGAATAACATCTAATTTCTTATCAACTCTCTGCCCTAGAATAGCACCTACAACATAATCACTAGCATCACACATAATTTCAAAAGGTAAATTCCAATCAGGTGGCTGAACAATAGGTGCAGTGATCAAAGCTTTCTTAAGTACTACAAATGCTTCTACACAATCATCATCAAAGACAAAAGGAATATATTTTTGTAATAAATTAGTCAGAGGCCTAGAGATTTTAGAAAAGTCATTAATGAACCTCCTATAAAAACCGGCATGACCAAGGAAACTTCTTATACCTTTAATGTCCTTGGGACATGGCATCTTTTCAATAGCATCAACTTTAGCTTTGTCAACTTCAATACCTCTTTCAGAAACTTTATGCCCCAAGACAATGCCTTCATTAACCATAAAGTGACACTTTTCCCAATTCAGGACGAGACTAGTGTCTTCACATCTTTGCAAAACTCGATCAAGATTGCTCAAGCAATCATCAAAGAGGATCCATAGACTAAGAAGTCATCCATGAATACCTCACAAATCTTTTCACAAAAGTCAGAGAATATAGCCATCATGCATCTTTGAACGGTAGAAGGTGCATTACATAAACCAAAAGGCATATGTCTATAAGCAAAAGTACCGAAAGGGCAAGTAAAAGTAGTTTTTGATTGATCTTCCGCTAACACAGGTATTTGAGAGAAACCAGAATAACCATCTAGAAAGCAGAAATGTGTATGTTTGGATAGTCTTTCTAGCATTTGATCAATAAAAGGTAAAGGGTAATGATCTTTCTTAGTAGCTTTATTTAATCTATGGAAATCAATTACCATCCTATAACCTGTAATAATTCTTTGCGGAATAAATTCATCTTTATCATTAGAAACAACAGTAATACCTCCCTTTTTAGGGACACAATGGACAGGGCTTACCCATTCACTATCAGCAACGGGATAAATTATACCTCCCTCAAGGAGCTTTAGTATCTCCTTTCTTACCACTTCTTTCATCTTAGGATTAAAGCGTCGTTGAGGATCGGATCTCTAACTGGTTTGGCATCTTTCTCCACTTTAATTTTGTGTTGGCATAGAGTAGGACCGATGCCCTTAAGATCATCCATAGTATATCCAATAGCATCACGGTGCTTCTTCAGAGTTTTCAATAATCTTTCCTCTTCCTGCTCTGAAAGGTTAGCACTAATAATAATAGAATATATCTTCTTTTCATCAAGATAAGCATATTTAAGATTATCAGGTAATGGTTTAAGCTCAGACACGGGATCACTCTTGGGTGGAGGAGGATCCCCTAGGATTTCAACAGGTAAGTTGTGTTTCAAGATAGGAACCTGCTGCAAGAATACTTCATCTATTTCCCTTCTTTCATTCATAAACATATCATTTTCATGGTCTAGCAAATACTAGTCGCCAACCCGTGCATTTGCACGGGCTAGTTTAGTGATTAATATATACTGAAAGCCTCAGACCATTTATAACTTTTGAATCTAGTTTAGATAGCAACACACATGAACATTATAATTCCAAATTCTAGTAATTACATATTAGAATAGAACAATCTTTTCTTTTTTATGATTTTTTACATTTGCAATATCTCGCGGTCAAATCAATATTAATTTTTTTATTGTGTTTTTTTTCTATTTTGCCTGCATAAATTATCCGGCTTGTATAAAGAGTGCTTACTTATGCAACTTTGAGTGATAATTGGTGCTATACTTTAGAGTAGATCAGTTTCTTTCCATGCTGATGTAAAGTTTGTACGGAGTAACTTGTTCCTTCTATGATAGATTTGTGAGCACTTCAATTCTATATGGGTTCGGATGTAGGTCTTATTCATGAAATCAGATTCACCGCGAGAAAATTTCTAATAAGATTTACATGGGTGAAGTGACATGAACATTTTAAGATGATTAAATTGCACACTGCAGTATTAAGTGGACCTATGTCATCTAGAAGATTCGAATTGGTTAGGAAATATACCATCATAAAATAATAAAGGAAAAATGAGATTCAAATAAACACATCGATGGTAAAATACAATAACGTAACAATGATACTTTATAAGAAGAATGTTATCCTTCAAATATATATATACATGTCAAGATTTACTAAGTTTTTTTTCAGACATGCATTTGTTATGAATGCCAATGACTTTTGTATATAAAGTAACTTCTACCTAATTTTTTGGAATCATATACTTCATGTTTAATCAGGGCTAACCTACGCTACTTGTCTAATTGATGGTAATTAATACTTGAACTCAAAATATGTATGCCTTGTAAACCCTAAAGGAGGTATAATGTCCAAATCAGCATACTTTTCTTATTATAAACCTTCTAGAAGGAGCTACCTGACCTGAAATTGATTTGCCAAATATGAAATGGTACAAAGGCCTTATCCACATGTAAAGCTCATGTAGTTACATACAGAAATTCCATTAGAGGCCTAACTACTCTCCATAGTGGTGTGAAATAAATCATTTGAACTGCTATGACATCTAAAATTGAGTATTTCTTTTCAACTATTATTTATTTCACCCTGCTATGAACCAACAACCAAATCTAACACAATGTGAATGCTTATCCCAAAGGCATATTGAAGTGAATGACCTACGTCGCAAGCCCCTAGTGAATAAAAGGGAAACAAAAATTTACATCAAATTTTATTGACGCAGCACCTGTTCAGCCATATGTAAGAGAAGTGGCGATGGGCTAAAATATAAATTTAGAAGTTATGCTTACCTGTGCACATTGCTATTTTTGCTTATATTGTTTCCTTATCCATTCACTGGAAGATACCATGTTGTACTGTCCGGAAAGAAAGACAGCCCCCAGCTTATTCAAAAAATTACTTTCAGTCCTTTAGTCAAAAAATCTACCACATAATTATCTTGGAGAGAAAGAGAAAGATCTAATGGATAATGCTACCATCTTACAGAAAATAATAGCCAAGCACACCATAAGAATATTTTAAATCGCCATGAGGTCTGTATGAAGTATGGTGTTCTCCAACTTCATCAATTTAAAACTATAGACACATTCGTACATATATAATGAGGAGGCGATATTAACAGTGGTGAGTACCAACCATATAAATGAACATGGACATGTCATCGCCACACTAAATGGGGATGAGGATGCCACTGGTTCTCTACCAAGGCGTCATCTGTGCTAGCAGGGGAGTTTTTTGCAAGCGTTTCACATGTCAAACTTCTAATATTTCTGAACTATAGTACATAAAATGATTTTTTGTGCCTTCTTGCATTTCACATGTGAGAGTATTATGAGTTTCCATATTAGATCATCATGATATCAAATAAATAAAAGTATGAAAACCCGATTACCCGATGAATAAAAACGAATGATTCAGGTATTACTATGAAAGAAAACCAGATAAACTATACCCGATGGATAAAAAGTGATTCAGATATAACTATAGAACATATTTACATGTTGGGTTACAAAAATTTCATTCACACCTTAGTCTCACACCTAACCATTATAAATTCTACGCCAATGCATGACTTCTATTTAACAGAGGATGAGAGAAATTCTACGAACTAATTAGTAATTTAACATCAAAAGCATATAAACGGAGCTAGTATAACATGTATCTATTCCATTAGAAGTTACGACGATCTCCAAGCTAACCACATCTTGTCATGATACATAGATCAGATGTATATTAAACTGGACATACATGCAAACGTACACATCAGTGCCGAGTATACTACCACTGTTGCAGGATGAAGTAGAAGTATTCATGTTTATTTGTTACGTTATGATATTATGTCCCCAGCGCGCGCACACTTTGCACACTTTTTTTACATCATAATTAGAAGCAGAATAGACAATCATTCGGAAACGTACAGATTAGATTGAAAGAAGATTCACATGTATGTTTTTCGTACCTTCACTGGGACACATTGTTCTGTACTGGCATATGCCTTTCACATGAGATGAGAAGCAACAGAGAAGTTTTTTGTTTTGATGGAAGCAGCAGAGAAGTTGATGGTAGGACTCTGCGCCACCCATGATCTGTGGTGCACAACCCTTCGAGTCAGGTGGTTGATCAATTTTCAAAAGGAATCTTCTATAACCTAATGTAGTTAATCAAGTTATAATAAGTGAAGGAAATTTTGGCAGTCTGATGCCCAACGAAAAATCTGCTCAGTTTTGCACCGACCATTCTGCTAGCTACTCCTTTGTGTGCTCTGTATCACATGATCTTGAGATAACTAACACCATGAACATCCAGTCAATGCCTTATGATATATCTTGCAACCACCTACAGCTGGGCGTCTCACCGAAGAACTGACTCTTGTTAATCGAATTCAAGGCCAACACAGTCAGAACAGTCCTGGCAGCAAAGCAATCATACATGTTTGAAACCCAAGAGGGGAGAGATTGTAATACAATGAGATTGATGCATAGAACATGAGAAGTGGAATATTATGAGGAGAAGAGTAATCTGAGAAGGAAACCCTGAAAAAGGGACCAAAATCCTGGACTATTTATTAGTAATAAACATGAGAAACAGAAATCAGATCCAAGTATAATAGGAGAAAAACAAATTTGTCTACATACTGTTTGTTCTTGACAGTTCCATCTCCACGTGATACAAGAAGAAACATTAGTAAATCTGGACATGGCAACCTGGTATGGTAAGAGCCATGGAGTTATATGCACAAATTTGTTGCAGAAGACATGAGAGTGATGAGGTCAGGAGAGAGCATAGATGACTGACTTGGCATGGAAGATTGTAAGATCTAACCTGAGGGCCGTTCGTCTTCAGGCAATTGGTTCTCCTTTCCTGTACTGAGGATGTTTGTGTCTAGGCATAGAGCCATGGAAGAGTGCTGGTAGAAGGCGTCATGCCATGGGCCAGGCTTCTGAGATCGCCACCAGGGAGCAATAGACGATGAAGAACTCACATCATATCGGGAGAGAGGACGCTCGCCGCCGAGGAGGGGTGGGCTTCTGAGATCGTGATTCTTTTTTTCATTTGTTGACATAGAGAATAGATCAAGGTGAGTCGTGAGGTGTGAGATGCGGGGGACCTATAGAAAGGAAAGAGTCTTTTTTTTGCATGCTTAGGAAGGAAAGAGTCATGAGAGATTGGGAGAGGCAAAGCGATGGACGTGGCAATTTTTTGGCAGTTATTACATTATCAAAAGATCTACCGTAATGACCCCAAAAGAAAGATCTACCGTAATAACTGGTATAGGTATTGATTGAGATATGTTTTTCTTTTCTGTTTTTGCAGTGGACAAATTCTTTTTTTTGGCTCGGGATGTTGGTTGGTTTTTTTTTCAGCTCAGGATTTTATGGTTGGATCTACACCGTAATAACTCGGTCCCATGCTAGATGAACGGCTCGTAAAATCTAATTTACGTGGGAATTTCTAGTAAGTCAAGAATTAGTATAGATATAGATTGTTCTAACGGATCAGTAGGAGGCACGGCAATAGAAGCAAGACCAATTATTTCATCTTTACGAGGTAATTCTTTATCACAGGGTTGTCTACGAAATTTAGCAAAATTAAACTCATGAGTCATATCATCCAAGCCAATCGTAACAACATCCTTTTTGCAATCAATCTTAGCATTAACAGTGTTCAAGAAGGGTCTACCAAATATGATGGGACAAAAGTCATCTTGTGGGGAACCAATAACAAGAAACTCAGCAGGGTATTTGACCTTCCCACACAAGACTTCAACATCTCTAACAATCCCAAAAGGCTTAATAGTATCTCTATTGGCAAGCTTAATTGTAACATCAATATCTTCCAACTCAGAAGGTGTAATATCGTGCATAATTTATTGATATAACGAAAAAGGTATTGCAGTAGCACTAGCACCCATATCACATAAGCCATGATAACAATGATCTCCTATTTTAACAGAAATAATAGGCATGCCTACTACAGGTCTATGTACTTTTGCATCTGGTTTAACAATATTAGCAGTTTCACCACAGAAGTAAATAACATGCCCATCTATATTATCATCCAAGAGATCTTTAACCATAGCAATACTAGGTTCAACTTTAATTTGCTCAGGAGGTGTATAAATTCTAGTACTATACTTACGAACAACAGTTGAAGCTTTAGCATGATTCTTTATTCTAACAGGAAAAGGTGGTTTCTGAACATAAGTAGTAGGAACAATAGGATCATTATAAGTAATAGTCTTTTCTTCAACTGTAATAGGTGCAACTACTTTTACTTCAATGGGAGGATTATATTTAAACCACTTCTCCTTAGGGGGATCAACATGAGTAGCAAAAGATTCACAGATAGAAGCTACTATCTTGGAGTCAAGTCCCTATTTAGCGCTAAATCCACGAAAAGCATCGGTATCCATAAAAGATTTAACACAATCAAACCTAGGTGTTGTACCTGTCTCCTTACCATCGTCGGAACCCCAATCTTCAGAGTTGCGTTTAATTCTTTCCAATAAGTCCCACTTGAATTCAATAGTCTTCAGCATATAAGAACCAGCAAAGGAAGTATCGATCATGGTGCGATCATTGAGAGAAAGCCGAGCATAAAATTTTTGAATAATCATTTCTCTTGAGAGCTCATAATTGGGGCATGAATATAACATTAACTTAAGCCTCCCCCAAGCTTGAGCGATGCTTTCTCCTTCGCGAGGCCAGAAATTATATATGTAATTACGATCACGGTGAACAAGATGCATAGGATAGAACTTCTGGTGAAATTCCAACTTCAATCGTTTATAGTTCCAAGATCTCGTATCATCACATAGCCTATACCATGTCAATGCATCTCCCTTCAAAGATAAAGGGAAAACCTTCCTCTTAACAACGTCATCGGGGAAACCTACAAGCTTAAATAATCCACAAACTTCATCCACAAAGATAAGGTGTAAATCGGGATGCAATGTTCCATCTCCTGCAAAGGGATTAGCTAGCAGTTTCTCTATCATACCCGAAGGAATTTCGAAGTAAACATTTTCAGTAGGTTCACTAGGTTGAGGAGCAACTCTTTGCTCTACTGGTCGGGGTGAAGATACCCCGAACAAGCCCCTCAAAGGATTAGTTTCCATAGTAACAAGTGACAGAAAATTTCAGCACACTATATAAATGTTTCCTTATCAAGTTCCACTCACCAAAGGCGCTTCACTCCCCGGCAACGACGCCAGAAAAGAGTCTTGATGACCCACAAGTATAGGGGATCTATCGTAGTCCTTTGATAACTAAGAGTGTCGAACCCAACGAGGAGCAGAAGGAAATGACAAGCGGTTTTCAGTAAGGTATTCTCTGCAAGCACTGAAATTGTAGGTAACAGATAGTTTTGTGATAAGATAATTTGTAACGGATAACAAGAAATGAAAGTAAATAAGGTGCAGCAAGGTGGCCCAGTCCTTTTTGTGGCAAAGGACAAGCCTGGACAATTTCTTATAATGAGCGCTCCTGAGGACACATGGGAATTATCCTCAAGCTAGTTTCATCATGCTCATATGATTCGCGTTTGGTACTTTGATAATTTGATATGTGGGTGGCCGGTGCTTTGGTACTGCCCTTACTTGGACGAGCATCCCACTTATGATTAACCCATATTGCAAGCATCCGCAACTACAAGTTGAGTATTAAGGTAAACCTAACCATAGCATGAAACATATGGATCCAAATCAGCCCCTTACAAAGCAACGCATAAACTAGGGTTTAAGCTTCTGTCATATGGTGAAGTGTCATGTAGTTGACGTTCACATAACACCACTAGAGGAGAGACAACATACATCTCATCAAAATATCAAACGAATACCAAATTCACATGACTACTAATAGCAAGACTTCACCCATGTCCTCAGGAACAAACGGAACTACTCACAAAGCATATTCATGTTCATAATCAGAGGGGTATTAATATGCATAAAGGATCTGAACATATGATCTTCCACCAAGTAAACCAATTAGCATCTAGCAACCCACAGGTACCAATTTGTGGTTTTGATACAAGATTGGATACAAGATATGAACTAGGGTTTGGAGAGGACGTGGTGCTGGTGAAGATGTTGATGAAGATTGACCCCCTCCCGGAGAGGATCATTGGTGATGATGATGGTGATGATTTCCCCCTCCCGGAGGGAAGTTTCCCCGGCAGAACAGCTCTGCCGGAGCCCTAGATTGGTTCCGCCAAGGTTCCGCCTCGTGGTGGCAGAGTTTCGTCCCGTGAACTTCCTTATGATTTTTTCCAGGGTAAAAGACCTCATATAGAAGAAGATGGGCACCGGAGAGCCACCAGGGGGCCCAGGAGACAGGGGGCGCGCCCAGTAGGGGGCGCCCCCACCCTCCTGTCCAGGGTGTGGGCCCCCTCAGGTAGTTTCTTTGCTCATAATTTCTTATTAAATCCAAAAGTAACTTTCATGGAGCTACGGGACTTTTGGAGTTGTGGAGAATAGGTTTCCAATATTTGCTCCTTTTCCAGCCAGAATCCCAGCTGTCGGCATTCCCCCTCTTCATGGTAAACCTTGTAAAATAAGAGAGAATAGCCATAAGTATTGTGACATAATGTGTAATAACATCCCATAATGCAATAAATATTGATATAAAAGCATGATGCAAAATGGACGTATCAGTAGACGGGATTTCAACTTTATCATATCTATAGAGAGAATTTACCTTTACTACCTGTGACGGGTTATCAAGACAATGTGTTTCTTCGACATGCATTATATTAAGACCATGTATTTCTTTAATAGGAGGTAAATTCTTAACATCTTCAGCTTTAATACCTTTTTCTTTCATTGATTTCTTTGCCTCTAGCATATCTTCAGGACTGAGAAATAGAACACCCCTCTTCTTCGGAGTTGGTTTAGGAATAGGCTCGGGAGTTGGCTCAGTAATTGGCTCAGGAAGAGTCCAATTATTTTCATTAGTCAACATATTATTCAATAACAATTCAGCTTGGTCGACTGTTCTTTCCCTGAAAACACAACCAGCACAACTATCCAAGTGGTCCTTGGAAGCATCGGTTAGTCCATTATAAAAGATATCAAGTATTTCATTTTTCTTAAGAGGATGATCAGGCAAAGCATTAAGTAATCGGAGAAGCCTCCCCCAAGCTTGTGGGAGACTCTCTTCTTCGATTTGCACAAAATTATATATTTCCCGCAAGGCAGCTTGTTTCTTATGAGCAGGGAAATATTTAGCAGAGAAGTAATAAATCATATCCTGGGGACTACGCACACAACCAGGATCAAGAGAATTAAACCAAGTTTTAGCATCACCCTTTAATGAGAATGGAAATATCTTAAGGATATAATAATAGCGAGACTTCTCATCATTAGTAAACAAGGTGGCTACATCATTTAACTTGGTAAGATGTGCCACAACAGTTTCAGATTCATTGCCGTAAAAAGGATTAGACTCAACCAAAGTAATTATCTCAGGATCGACAGAGAATTCATAATCCTTATCAGTAACAAAGATAGATGAAGTGGCAAAAGCAGTGTCATATTTCATTCTAGCATCCAAACTTTTATGTTTAAGTTTAGCTAGTAATTTCGTAAGATCTGATCTATCATTGCAAGCAAGAAAATCTCCAGCAGTTTCTTCATCCATAACATAACCCTCAGGAACAACAGGCAATTAATACTTAGGGGGATAACCTTCATCATCACTATCATCAATAATTTCATCTTCAATAATTTCATTCTCTCTAACCCTAGCAAGTTGTTCATCAAGATATTCACCTAATGGCATAGTAGTATCAAGCATAGAAGTAGTTTCATCATAAGTATCATGCATAGCAGAAGTGGAATCATCAATAACATGCGACATATCAGAATTCATAGCAGTAGCAGGTTTAGGTGTCGCAAGTTTAGTCAAAACAGAAGGAGAATCTAGTGCAGAGCTAGATGGCAGTTCCTTACCTCCTCTTGTAGTTGAGGGAAAAATCTTAGTTCTTTCGTCTTTAAAGTTCTTCATAGTGACCAGCAGATATAAATCCCAAGTGACTCAAAGAATAGAGCTATGCTCCCCGGCAACGGTGCCAGAAAATAGTCTTGATGACCCACAAGTATAGGGGATTGCAATAGTTTTCGAGGGTAGAGTATTCAACCCAAATTTATTGATTCGACACAAGGGGCGCCAACGAATATTCTCAAGTATTAGCCATTGATTTGTCAATTCAACCGCACATGGATAACTTAGTATCTGCAGCAAAGTATTTAGTGGCAAAGTAGTATGATAGTAATGGTAACAGTGGCAAAGGTAATAGTAGCAGTTTTGTAGTAATTGTAACAGTAGCAACGAAAACGTAAAGAAGCAAAGCACAATATGTGAAAAGCTCGTAGGCATTAGATCAGTGATGGATAATTATGTCGGATGCGATTCATCATGTAATATTTATAACATAGGGTGACACAGAACTAGCTCCAGTTCATCAATGTAATGTAGGCATGTATTCCGAATATAGTCATACGTGCTTATGGAAAAGAACTTGCATGACATCTTTTGTCCTACCCTCCCGTGGCAGCGGGGTCCTAATGGAAACTAAGGGATATTAAGGCCTCCTTTTAATAGAGAACCGGACCAAAGCATTAGCAGTTAGTGAATACATGAACTCCTCAAACTACGGTCATCACCGAGAAGTATCCCGATTATTGTCACTTCGGGGTTGTCGGATCATAACACATAATAGGTGACTATAGACTTGCAAGATAGGATCAAGAACTCACATATATTCATGAAAATATAATAGGTTCAGATCTGAAATCATGGCACTCGGGCCCCAGTGACAAGCATTAAGCATAGCAAAGTCATAGCAACATCAATCTCAGAACATAGTGGATAGTAGGAATCAAACCCTAACAAAACTAACTTGATTACATGGTAAATCTCATCCAAACCATCACTGTCCAGCAAGCCTACGATGGAATTACTCACGCACGGTGGTGAGCATCATGAAATTGGTGATGGAGGATGGTTGATGATGACGACGGCGATGAATCCCACTCTCCGGAGCCCCGAACGGACTCCAGATCACCCCTCCCGAGAGAGATTAGGGCTTGGCGGCGGCTCCGTGTCGTAAAACGCGATGAAACTTCCTCTCTAATTTTTTTCTCCATGAAACGGAATATCTGGAGTTGGAGTTGAGGTCGGTAGAGCAGGAGGGGGCCCACGAGGTAGGGGGCGCGCCCAGGAGGAGGGGGCGCGCCCTCCACCCTCGTGGACAGGGTGTGGGCCCCCTGATGCTATTTCTTTCATCAATATTTTTATTAAATCTGAAAAGTTGCTCTGTGGATTTTCAGGTCATTCCGAGAACTTTTATTTCTGTACAAAAATAACACCATGGCAGTTCTGCTGAAAACAGCGTCAGTCCGGGTTAGTTTCATTCAAATCAAGCAAGTTAGAGTACAAAACAAGGAAAAAGTGTTTGGAAAAGTAGATACGTTGGAGACGTATCATCCACCACTGTTGGGGATATAACTACTGAGTGTAAACCGCCCAGGAGGGGCCAGTTCACCCTCAACTACAATGAAGCCCATGAAGACCTGAAAGATGGCGCTTTACTGATGAAGCTAGAGGCCCAAAGCCCAAAGGCGGATTAGGGCCCATAGTAGTAAACTGCCATAGTTGTATAACTTGTATTGTAAGTTAGGGAGGTAGAGACCGAGCCGGACACTTGTATGAGCCGGCCTCGGAACTCTATAAACCGGCCCGGCGTCAACCCATGTATATAAGGGGACGACCCGGCGGCGGTTCAAGGACAAGAAACAACAACTCGAAAGCCAGGCATAGCGTGTTTGCTCCCTGGTAATCGAAACCCCAATAATCCCATCACAACTAGACGTAGGCTTTTACCTTCATCGTAAGGGGCCAAACTAGTATAAAACTTCCGTGTCCTTTGTCCGGTTTAACCCCTTTAAGCTAACCCATCGCGATGGCTCCACGACTAAGTCCTTTCACAAGGACATCTGACGTGATACTTCCATGATAGTTCGCACAATGGTTTCGAGTTCTTGAAGGGAAACTTTGAAGGGCTCAAAGGGTACGCGGTTGGCCGGATGACCAAGAGTCATCGTGGCAAGCTCTACATCGACGATGTAGGGTGGGGCCCCGAGGCCGGCTCAATTGAGTACGGATACCGGGTCCCCTTTGGCGGAATTCACGTTTTCATCGGCAAGATCGCTAAACCGGGCCCTGAGCCGGACATCTGCACCGACCTCGTTGTCGGTGTCAAAACCGGCGGATCTCGGGTAGGGGGTCCCGAACTGTGCGTCTAGGCGGATGGTAATAGGAGACAAGGGACACGATGTTTTTACCCAGGTTTGGGCCCTCTCGATGGAGGTAAAACCCTACTCCTGCTTGATTAATATTGATGATATGGGTAGTACAAGAGTAGATCTACCACGAGATCGGAGTGGCTAAACCCTAGAAGCTAACCTATGGTATGATTGTTGTTCGTCCTACGGACTAAACCTCTCCGGTTTATATAGACACCGGAGCGGGCTAGGGTTACACAGAGTTAGTTACAATGGGAGGAGATCTTCATATCGTATCGCCAAGCTTGCCTTCCACGCCAAGGAAAGTCCCATCCGGACACGGGATGGAGTCTTCTATCTTGTATCTTCATAGTCCGGGAGTCCGGCCGAAGGTCATAGTCCGTCCATCCGGACACCCCCTAATCCAGGACTCCCTTAGTAGCCCCTGAACCAGGCTTCAATGACGATGAGTCCAGCGCGCAAGTTGTCTTCGGCATTGCAAGGCGGGTTCCTCCTCCGAATATTTCATAGAAGATATTGAACACCAGGGTAGTGTCCGGCTCTGCAAAATAGGTTCCACATTCCACCGTAGAGAGAATGATATTTGCATTAATCGGATCTGCTGACGTATCCCGCGGCGTGACATCATGCCATGGCCAGGCTTTTATTCATTTTATTGTTCCACCTCAGCGCGTTTAGCGAGGCGGTTTCCTTGGCACGTCTTGTCAAAGTAGAGATCGTGTCCCCTTATTCCGGGATTCTCATCAATACGGGTGTGGGTAACCCAACCGCGTCATTAACCGCGATGCTTGGGAGATAAGTGAGTTTTATTAGGCCGGTGGGGGGCTCGTAGTCTTGGCCGCCCGTATAAGGGGATAAGAATCTACCCCTTCCATTCACGCCATCTTCCTCCTTTGCTTATTCGTCCCCGCACGCTCGAGCTCCAGCGCCCAAGCCCGTACTTCCCACCTCAACCTTCTCCAACCATGTCCGGAGCGGGAGGTAGATGGATGGCCTCCTCCGTCACGGAGGGGCAAATCAAAAAACTGAGGAAGGCTGGATACTTGTCTAACGACATCGCGCACCGGCTTCCAGATGTGGGGCAACTCATCCCCACCCCCAGGCCCCATGAGAGGGTTGTTTTTCTTCCCCATTTCCTCCTGGACTGGGTTTTCCTCTTCACCCGTTCGTCCGGGGGCTCATGTTCTACTACGGCCTAGACTTCCACGATCTGGCCCCGAACTTCATCCTCAACATCTCGGTGTTTATCATTGTGTGCGAGGCCTTCCTCCGCATCCAGCCTCACTTTGGCCTATGGCTGAAGATCTTCAGCGTCAAGCCGAAGGTAGTGGGCGGGCGCCAAGCGGAGTGCGGAGGCTCCATGGTGGGCAAAATAGCCAACATTACATGGCTCGAGGGCGCCTTCATAGAGACCATCAAAGGGTGGCAATCGAGGTGGTTCTATATCACCGAGCCGCGTGACCCTGAATGGGCAGCGGCCCCCGAATTCCAATTTGGTATCCCCACACGGCTTGCATCTTGGAAGGAGACGGACCTGTCGTGGGGTAATTCGGCGGAATTGACCGGACTTCAAACCTGCATCAAAGACCTGATCGGCAGGAAGGTTAAACTCGTCAACGTCGTCCAGGTCATGCTCTTCCGCCGGATTCTCCCGTGTCAATGAAGGGCTTTTAGCTTGTGGGAGTTCGACCCGGCCCAGCACCAGACTCTGTCTCGGCTCTTCGACACAAAGCATGGGGATGCCTGGAAGGTGCTATTCAAGAGCTCTGATGTCTCCCCTCCCGTCACCTAGGATCGCGGATTCTGCGCTGAGCGCCAAGCCAGAGCGGTGAGCTTAATTTTCCCTTTACGGGGTATTTGTTTTTCATAGATTTGATTCTATGTGGGATCTAAACTCCCATCTCCTTAACAGGACTGGCAAAAAAAGGCCGGACAGATCAACTGTCCGGCTCCCTTGCCCGAAGACCCAGCGGATGCCCACTTGACGAAGCTGCTGGTCCCGGCACCTCACATGGTGTCGGAGAAGAAGGCCAAGAAGAAGGCCACGGGGACTCCAAAGAGTTCCCGGTGCCTGGTGGTGTCGGATTCATCGCCCGACAACCCCGAAGCGCCCTCCGCCTCTGAGGATGAGGAGGAGGAAGAAGAAGAAGCCTCTCCCCCTCCAATGGGGGAAGGAAAGAAAAGGAAAGCCGCCCCAACTGGGGAGGCCGGAGGGTCCTAGAAAGGGAGAACCCTCCTTCCGGACTACACCTCCGACGCCGAAGACGGCGGAGAGGAATGGCCATCCAGGGTCAAGCCCCTGGCAAAATTGTAAGCATCCGGTCATCCAAATAACTTATGACGCCCCTCCATTATTTGGCATTTTCTGACGCCGAATTTGATCATGTAGTCCGCCCAAGGCCTAGCTCGATGATTCGACGAGCGGCTCCTTGGATTCGTCGGATGTGAATAGCGTTTCACTTCCGACGGCCTCCTCCCCTCTCCCTACGGACGACGCCGAGGTGGAGTTCCAAAAGGGACTAAACCAGGAGGAGGTGGTCCTGGAGGCACCACAAGGCGACCTTCCGGACTCCAGGCCCAAAGGGGGTAAAGCTCCAGAGGGATCTAAGTCCGGCCCCGAGCAGGACACTGCTCCGGAACCATCAGCGGTTCCGGAGTCCGATAGGCGGCGCCTTCATAAGAAGGGCAAGCCTGCGACGCCGGCAACTTCCGTCCATCCGGAGGCGCCGGAAAATTTGCTGGAGGCGCTTAACGGCGCCTCCATCAACGAGGAACACCGCATTGTTATGAGTGCAGTGATTCAGAAGGTTCAGTCCGCCAAGAGCAGGCTGACGGAAGCCTGTACAAGCCTGTTAACGGGCTTTGAGTTATGTGTTCAAAAACATATATAGAAAATATTACCGCATAGACAGTAGCCCCTGATGCTCAGTTCGGTGTTCAGAAAGAAAAGCCGAGCTGAGGATCTAAAAAAATATACGCATGAGTCTAATAGAAATATGTCAATATGGGAATGCAGGCTGCGCTGCTGACCTCTGCCGCACTGACTGCGGAGGTCAATGCATTGAAGGAAAGCCTCAAGCGGTCCGAGAGCGAGCTCGGCTGTGCCAAGAAGCGGCTCGAGGATAAAGAGGGTACATAGTACCTCCTTTAAATGTATATAGAAATACTTGGTTGCAAAATAATAACAGGACCAATGTTAATGTTGCAGGAGCCACGACCGAGGTGGCGACCCTGAAAGAGGCGGTCTCCAAGGCCGAAAAGAGTGTGGCCTTGGAGCGCACCAAGCGAGAGAAGCAGGAGGCACGGGTGGCGGAGGTGCGGAAAGAGCTCCAGGCTCTCGTGGAAAAACACGAGAGTTTGGAGCGTCACTCGAATACTCGAGAGTCCGAGCTTGCCTTGGCTCTTGAGAGTGCCAAGACCACTAAGGCCGAAGCCCAGAAGGCCCTCCAGGAGATCGAGGTGATGAAGAAGATAGAGGCGGGTAAGGCATTCTTTATGCAAAGCAAAAATATAAAAGTTTAATTATCTGCTACTTACCCGAATCTGGAGCTCTCCAGGAGCGTTCGCCGATCTACCCTTAGTGTGTCTGATGCCGCCGCATACTACCGAGCCGAAGAGGGGAGATCGACGGAAAAAGTGTTCTGGTCTCAGTATGCTGAGGCCGAACATCCGGTGCCCCTGAGCGACCAGCTGAAGCAGCTGGTCGAGCTCCACAAGGTGGCCGAACAGGCCATGCAGGGCCTCATAGCTCGGTTGTGGCCTAGAGAAGTCATGCCTGGGAGCTACTTCGGTCTGGTGCGGTGGCTGGTGGACGCGTGTCCGTGGATTGAGGTCTTCAAGCGCTCCATTTATATTGAAGGTGCCCGTCGGGCCCTTGCTCGTGCTAAGGTGCACTGGGGCAAGCTAGATGCGGAGAAGCTGTTGACGGACGCACCACCGCCGGGCAAGGAGTATCGTACGCCCGAGATGTATTATAATGGCGTTCTGAAGGGTGCCCGCCGTATAGCGGATGAGTGCTCCAAAGATGTAATTTTTGAGTAGACTCGCATTTGTTCATATGCGTTAAGCAACGCTTGTTAATTTAAAATATTACCTTTTGTGCGGCCGCTTATCAAATCTGAGAGATGCAAGTCGTCGGCTTTGACCCCCATGCCACGAGTGTTGGGGTGTTCGGGATAAACCTGAGCGATCTTGTTCCCATTCTTGGGTCCATCTAGGGAGGCGTTCAGCACAACGAACCAGGTCGTCGGACTTGTAATGCTTTATCACTCTCACTTAGCCATAGAATTCTATAATTTTAAATTTCGACGAAGCCCCTAGTATTCGGAAGACCAAGTTCGGACCGCTATCCACGCCTAGGCCAGATAAGTCCGGTTCCTTGCTCGAAGCAGCATAATTCTTTAAGGACTCGAAGAAACCTCGCGAACAGCGACCGGTCTCTCACCCTATCATGATAGTCAGTTTTAGCTTTCCCTACCGAGGTGTTAACCCAGCTCAACTGGGACACAATCGCAGTAGTTCTCCCAGCGCTACCTTAGCCAACAATGCGGAACGTAAGGTACCAAAACATGGGAGCCGGGCAAACCCAACTATTGACCAAAGACATGATTCGGAGCCGATGCATATAGTGCTATAAGTTCGGGGTGCCTCACTCGTGAGAGTGTTCGGTCTTCTCATACCATGTTATGGGGTGTTGTAAGCCCCTGGTGTATTGTCCGCACCAAAGTGTACGGTTGCAGAATGTCATGACTGTACATATTTGTATATAAAAACAGATAAGTACAATAATAGGTAAGAGCTATATATTGTTTATTAAAAAAGGGTTGCTGCGAAAGCAGGACGATACAAGAAGTGTGGTAAGCGAGAGATGGGAGTATTTGACATATTCCCCTCCAGGGGCAAGCTGCTGGATTTTAAGTAAAACAGGTATTAAACTCGTTATAGTGACCACCTGGACTTTTGACGTGGCTTGCTCCCTCCCTGGCTGTTGCATCGTGGGTTCAGCGAGTGTATTGCCGGACAGGCCTTCCGAATAGTTGGGTCCTAAAAGTGTGTAAAAAGGAAAACGGCGAAATAGGGAGCCCCTTAGTGCGGTTGAGCCGCATTCTGGGCGTGCCGTTTTTGTGCCCCTCCCCTTATGCCCATGGTATCTCTAAGGCGTAATTATGTACGCGTGGTACTAGTATCGCCGTTTGGCGGGGGCTGGGGTTGGGGCTGCACTGCTATGCTTGCTCGGAACGTGCCAGCCGGATTTGTTGCAGGTTACTTCGGGCTCGCTTGACATTGTCCGGACGTTTAACGCCTGGATTGGAGAACTGCCTTGAGAGGCTACTCTGTACTTCCGCCGCCAGGGCCGCCGTGTGCTCCTCCGTTCGGAGAGAGCGTTCGGTGCTTCCGTTTACCGTGATTACTCCGCAAGGTCCTGCCATCTTGAGCTTGAGATATGCATAGTGCAGCACCGCATTGAACTTTGCAAATGCGGTTCGTCCAAGCAGGGCGTGATAGCCGTCGTGGAATGGGACTATGTCGAAGATTAACTCCTCGCTCCGGAAGTTATCCGGGGATCCGAAGACCACTTCGAGTGTAACCGAGCCTGTATAGCTGGCTTCTACCCCTGGTATGACACCTTTGAAGGTTGTCTTCGTGGGTTTAATCCTTGAAGGATCGATGCCCATTTTTCGCACTGTGTCCTGGTAAAGCAGGTTCAGGCTACTGCCGCCGTCCATTAGGACTCTGGTAAGGTGAAATCCGTCGATAATTGGGTCTAGGACCAGTGCGGCGAATCCGCCGTGACGGATGTTGGTGGGATGGTCCCTTTGATCGAAGGTGATCGGGTAGGAGGGCCATGGGTTGAACTTTGGGGGGACTGGCTCCAGCGCATAGACGTCCTTGAGAGCACTCTTCCGCTCCCTTTTGGGGATGTGGGTTGCGTATATCATGTTCACCGTCCGAACTTGCGGGGGAAATCCCTTCTATCCTTTGTTGTTCGGCGGCCGGGGCCCCTCCTCGTCATCGCTATCTAGCCCCTTGTCTCTGGTCTCGGCATTTAACTTGCCTGCCTGCTTGAACACCCAACAATCCCTGTTGGTGTGATTGGCTGGCTGTTCGAGGGTGCCGTGTATGTGGCACGAGCGATCGAGTATCTGGTCTAAGCTGGATGGGCCCTGAGGGTTCTCTTTTGAATGGATTCTTCCTCTGACCCGGTTTAGAGCCTCTGAATCCGGCATTGATTGCCGTATCTTCAGTATTGTCACCGTTAATGCGGCGCTTATGCTTGTTGCGACGTGACCTGCCATTGTTATCCTTGGTATCCGAATTGTCGGGGCTCTTGGTTATGTTATTGCTACGAGCTAGCCAGCTGTCTTCTCCCGCACAGAAGTGGGTCATGAGCATTGTGAGGGCTGCCATAGATTTTGGCGTTTCCTGTCCTAGGTGTCGGGCAAGCCATTCATCTCGGATGTTGTGCCTGAAGGCTGCAAGGGCCTCGGTGTCCGGACAATCGACTATTTGGTTTTTCTTGGTTAGGAACCGTGTCGGTTTGTGCTACAGAGGAGTTGAAGTTTTATAAGGACAATGTTGATCCCACAGATATGTCCCCTCTGAAGAAGCCCACCACTGAGCATGACCCAACTCTGAAGTTCAAACCGGCTGATGAGACTAAACTTGTTGACTTTGTTCCTGGTGATTCATCCAAACAGTTTAGCATCAGCACCAATCTGGATCCGAAATAGGAAAGCGCGCTCAGCGAGTTCATCCGTGAGAACCGGGACATTTTTGCATGGAAGCCTTCTGACATGCCAGGTGTACCGAGGGAACTCGCTGAGCACACTCTCAATATTGATCCCAAGTTTAAACCGGTCAAGCAGTTCCTTTGCCGCTTTAACGAGGAAAGACGCAAGGCCATTGGTGAGGAGGTAGCCCGGCTGTTGGCTGCTGGGTTTATCATTGAAGTATTTCACCCTGAGTGGTTGGCTAATCCGGTGCTGGTTCTTAAGAAAAATGACACTTGGCGCATGTGTGTGGACTACACAGATCTGAACAAAGCTTGTCTGGCGGATCCTTTTGCTCTCCCGCGTATTGATCAGATCATTGATGCAATGGCGGGTTGTGAGTGTTTGAGTTTCCTGGATGCTTATTCAGGCTATCATCAGATCAAAATGGCAGTTAAGGACCAGGAGAAGACAGCTGTCGGTGTCAAAACCGGCGGATCTCGGGTAGGGGGTCCCGAACTGTGCGTCTAGGCGGATGGTAACAGGAGATAAGGGACACGATGTTTTACCCAGGTTCGGGCCCTCTTGATGGAGGTAAAACCCTACGTCCTGCTTGATTGATATTGATATTGTGGATGTTTACAAGAGTGGATCTACCACGAGATCAAGGAGGCTAAACCCTAGAAGCTAGCCTATGGTATGATTGTAATGGTTGTTGTTGTGTCCTACGGACTAGAGCCATCCGGTTTATATAGACACCGGAGAGGGCTAGGGTTACATAGAGTCGGTTACAATGGTAGGAGATCTACGTATCCGTATCGCCAAGCTTGCCTTCCACGCCAAGGAAAGTCCCATCCGGACACGGGACGAAGTCTTCAATCTTGTATCTTCATAGTCTTGGAGTCCGGTCGATGATGATAGTCCGGCCGATGATAGTTCGGCTGATGATGGTAGTCCGGCTATCCGGACACCCCCTAATCCAGGACTCCCTCAGTAGCCCCTGAACCAGGCTTCAATGACGATAAGTCCGGCGCGTATATTGCTTGGCATTGCAAGGCGGGTTCCTCCTCCGAATGATAGAAGATTGTGAACACCAGGATAGTGTCCGGCTCTGCAAAATAAATTCCACATTCCACTGTAGAGAGAATAATATATACACAAGTTCAATCTGCTGACGTTTTTTGCGGCATGACGTCACGCCACTACCAAGCCATTACTTGAATCGTTTTTTACTCTACCACCTCAGCGCATTTAGCGAAGCGGTTTCCTTGGCACGTCTTGTCGAAGCAGAGATCGTGTTCCCCCTTAATCCGGGATTCTCATCAATACGGACGTGGGTAACCCAACCGCGCCATTGATGGTGACGCTTGGGGGATAAGCGAGTTTTACCAGGCCGGTGGGGGACGCGTAGACTTCGCCCGCCCATATAAGGGATAAGGATTCACCTTTTCACCTACGCCTTCTTCCTCCTTTGCTTATCCATCTCCGCGCACTCGAGCTCCAGCGCCCAAGCCCGCACATCTCGTCTCAACCTTCCCCAGTCATGTCTGGAGCGGGAGGCAAGTGGATGACCTCCTCCGTTACGGAGGAGCACATCGAAAGACTGCGCAGCGCCGGCTACCTGTCCGGCGACATCGCGCACCGGCTGCCCGACGAGGGGCAGCTCATCCCCACCCCCAGGCCCCATGAGAGGGTCGTTTTTCTTCCCCACTTCCTCCGCGGACTGGGCTTTCCACTTCACCCCTTTGTCCGGGGGCTCATGTTCTACTACGGCCTGGATTTCCATGATCTGGCGCCGAACTTCATCCTCAACATCTCGGCGTTTATCGTCGTGTGCGAGGCCTTCCTCTGCATCCAGCCCCACTTCGGCTTGTGGCTCAAGACCTTCAATGTCAAGCCGAAGGTAGTGAAGGGCACTCAAGCGGAGTGCGGAGGCGCCATGTTGGGCAAGATGCCCAACGTCCTTTGGTTCGAAGGGGCCTTCGTGGAATCCGTCAAGGGGTGGCAATCGGGGTGGTTCTATATCACCGAGCCGCGCGACCCTACGTGGGCGGCGGCCCCCGAGTTCAGATCTGGTATCCCCACGCAGCTCACCTCCTGGAAAGAGAAGGGCTTGCTGTGGGGTAGTTCGGAGGAGCTGACGGGACTCCAAGCCTGTATCCAGAAGCTGGTGAAGAAGCTCAGGCTGGTTAACGTGGTCCAAGTCATGCTCGTCCGCCGGATTCTCCCATGCCAGGAGCGGGCATTCAATCTGTGGGAGTTCAATCCGGAACAGCACCAGGCGCTGAGCGGGCTCTTCGACACGACGTACGAAGGCGCCTGGAGGGTGCTGTTTAAGGGCGCCGAAGCCCCCGCATCCGCGACTGAAGATCGCGGATTTCGCTCGCAGCGCCAAGCCGACGAGGTAAGTGATTCTACCCCTTTACGGGACACTTGCTTTTCATAGTTTGACTCTATGCGGGTTTTAATTTCCCCTTTTCCTTTGACAGGACTGGATGAGGAAGGCGGAGCAGATTATCTGCCCGGCTCCTATGCCAGAAAACCCAGTAGACGCCCATCTAGCGAGGCTGCTGGTTCCGGCACCGCACGTGGTGCCGGAGAAGAAGGCCAAGAAGGAGGCCACGGGTGCTCGAAAGAGTTCCCGTTTTCAGGTGTCCGACGACTCCGGGGCGGACTCCTCCCCCGAAAACGAGGAGGAGAAAGAGGACTCTCTCCCAGAGGAGGGAGAGAGGAAGAGGAAGGCTTCCCCAACAGGGGAGGCCGAAGGGTCCAAGAGGGGAAGGACTATTCCCCCGGACAGCTCCGCCAACATCAACGTTGGCGAGGAAGAATGGCCTTCAAGGGCCAGGCCTCCGGCGAGATCGTAAGTATCCGGATTCCTGAATGATTTATAATTTCTTTTTCTGCGTCACATAGTGTCATTCTGATGCCGCATGCTGCCTGTAGTCCGGCCAATGATGATCTCCCCGCTTCATCGAGCGGGTCGTTGGCTCCGTCGGATGTAGACTCCATCCCGACCGCCTCCACCCCTCGCGACACCGAGGACGCCGAGGTGGGATCCCAAGAAGGGACCCATCAGGGGGAGGCTCCGGAGGCGCCACAAGGCGGCCTCCCGGACTTTGCGCCGGACTCCACATCAGAACCCGCAGTGGTTCCGGAGTCCGGCCGGCGGCCCCTTCGCACGAAGGGCAAGACCGTGACGCCGGCAGCTTCCGTCCAACCGGAGGCGCCGGACAATTTGTTGGAGGCGCTGCAGAGCGCTTCCATCGAGGAAGAACACCGCACTATTATGAGTGCGGTGATTCAGAAGGTACAGCTTGCCAAGAGCGGGCTGACCGAAGCCTGCAGTAGCCTTCTATCAGGCTTTGAGGTAAGAAGTTAAAAATATGCAATGTAATACCGCATAGACAGTAGCCCCTGATGCTCGGTTCGGTGTTCGGAAAGAAAAGCCGGACTGAGGATCTGAAAAAAAAGAAGATATACGCAGGGTTGCTAAAAAATTATGTCAATATGGGTTGCAGGCTGCGCTGCTGACCTCTGCCGCACTGACTGCGGAGGTCGGTGCTTTGAAGCAGGAGCTCGAGCGGTCCGAGCAAGAGCTCGGCCGCGCCAAGAAGCAGCTCCAGGACAAAGAAGGTGAGTAACACCACTTTGAACTTGTACCTTACAGAAAAGGATTTAGGTTGCAACAAAAAATAACAAGGATAACATGGGTACTGCAGGGGCCACGAACGAGGTGGCGACCCTGAAGGAGGCCGTGTCCGCGGCCGAACGCAATGCGGCCGCGGAACGGGCAGAGCGAGAAAAGCAGGAGGCGCGGGTGGCGGTGGTTCGGCAAGAGCTCCAGGCTCTCATGGAAAAGCATGAGAGTTTGGAGCGTGACTCAAAGACTCGAGAGTCCGAGCTTGCCTCGGCTCTCGAAAGTGCCAAAACTGCCAAGGCCGATGCCCATAAGTCCCTTCAGGAGATTGAGTTGGTGAGGAAGATAGCGGCGGGTAAGGCATTTTTCATGCAAAGCAAGCATGTGAATGTAAATTACGTGTTACTTACCCGAATTCGGAGCTCTCCAGGGGCGTTTGCAGATCTGCCTCGCAGCGTGTCTGATGCCGCCGCATTCTACCGAGCCGAGGAGGGGAGCTCAACGGAGAAGGTCTTCTGGTCTCAGTATGCTGAGGCCGGCCATCCGGTGCCCCCTAGCGACCAGCTGAAGCAGCTGGTCGAGCTCCACAAGGTGGCCGAGCAGGCCATGAAGGGCCTCATAGTCCGGCTGTGGCCTGGAGAGGCCATGCCTGGGAGCTACTTCGGCCTCGTGCGACGGTTGGTGGATGCGTGCCCCTGGGTGGAGGTTATCAAGCGCTCCGCCTGTATTGAAGGTGCTCGTCGGGCCCTTGCCCGCGCAAAGGTGCATTGGGGCAAGCTGGATGCGGAGAAGCTAATCACTGACGCGCCACCAGCGGGCAAGGAATATCGTACGCCCGAGATGTACTATAAGACTGTCCTGAAGGGTGCCCGCAAGATTGCGGATGAGTGCCCCAGGGATGTAATTATTGAGTAAATTCGCAATGTGTTATCCTGTGCGCTGAAAACTTTGTTCATATGCGCTAAGCAACGCTTGTTAATTTAAAATATTACCTTCTGTGCGGCCGTTTATTAAATCTGAGAGATGGCAAGTCGTCGGCTTCAGCCCCCATGCCACGAGTGCTGGGGTGTTCGGGATAAACTTGAGCACTCTTGTTCCCATTTTTGGGTCCATCTAGGGAGGCGCTCAACACAACGAACAAGGCAACCGGACTTATAGTGCTTGAACACTCTCACTTAGCCATAGAATTCTATAATTTTAAATTTCGGCGAAGCCCCTAGTATTCGGAAGACCGAATTCGGGGCGCTATCCACGCCTTCGTCGGACATTATCCGGTACTTCGCTCGAAGCGGCGTAGGTCTTTAAGGACCCGAAAAGACCTCTCGAACAGCGACCAGTCTCTCGCCTTATCATGACAGTCAGTTTTAGCTTTCTCCACTGAGGCGTTAACCCGGCTCAACCGGGGCGCAATCGCAGTGGTTCTCCCAGTGCTACCTTAGCCGATAGAACGGAACGTAAGGTGCCAAACTTGGGAGCCGGGCAAACCCAACTATTGACCCAAGACATGATTCGGAGCCGATTCATATAATGCTATAAGTTCGGGGTGCCGCACTTGTGAAAGTGTTCGGACTTTATCACACCATAATGCGGGGAACATAAGCCCCTGGTGTATTTGGCCGTACCAAAATGTACGGATGCAACATGTCGTAAATGAACATATATATATAAGGTAATGCAATTATGGGCAAAAAGTGCTGCATTTTATTCGAGAAGATTGCTATGAGTGCGGAATGATACAAATAGTGCGGAAAGCAAGGGATTGGACGAATTAAAGGCGTCTCCCTCCAGGGGTAGGCCGCGGAATGGTGTATTTAACAAATTTAATGCTCGTAATGGAGACCACCTGAGTGTTCGTCGCAGCCTTTGTCCCTCCCTGGCTGTTGCATCATGAGTTCGGCAGGTTCGCCGCCGGACAGAGTTCTGTATAAAAAAGAGAGAAATAAAAGATAAAAAGAGCGACACACTTGGGAGCCCCTGGTGTGGTCGAACCGCACTCTGGGTCTGTTGTGGTTGTGCCTCTCCCCCTATGCCCATGGTATCTCCAGGGCGTAATTATGTACGCGGAGAGTTTGTCTTACAATTGTGCGAGGGCTGGGGTTGAGGCCGCATTGCTACGCGTGCTCGGAACGTGCCAGGTGGTCTTGGTTGATGTTGCTCCGGGCGCGTTTGGCCGTGTCCGGTCGTTTAACGGCCGGACTCGAAAATTGCCTTAAAAGGCTGCTCTGTACTTCTGCCGCGAGAGCCGCTGTATGTTCCTCCGTTCGGAGGGAGCGTTCCGTGTTTCCATTGACCGTGATGACTCCACGAGGGCCTGGCATCTTGAGCTTAAGGTATGCATAATGCGGCACCGCGTTGAATTTTGCGAACGCGGTTCGTCCGAGCAGAGCGTGATAGCCACTGCGGAATGGGACTATGTCGAAGATTAACTCCTCGCTTCGGAAATTATCCGGGGATCCGAAGACCACTTCCAGTGTAACTGAGCCTGTACAACTGGCCTCGACACCTGGTATGACGCCTTTGAAGGTTGTCTTTGTAGGTTTAATCCTTGAAGGGTCTATGCCCATCTTGCGCACTGTATCCTGATAAAGCAGGTTCAGGCTACTGCCGCCGTCCATCAGGACTCTCGTGAGGTGAAATCCATCGACGATTGGGTCTAAAACCAATGCGGCGAATCCGCCATGGCGGATACTGGTCGGATGGTCTCTTCGATCGAAAGTGATCGGGCAAGAGGACCATGGGTTGAATTTTGGGGCGACTGGCTCCATCGCGTATACGTCCCTTAGTGCACGCTTCCGCTCCCTCTTGGGTATATGCGTTGCGTATATCATGTTTACCGTCCGAACTTGAGGGGGGAATCCCTTTTGTCCTCTGTTGTTCGGCGGCCGGGTCTCTTCCTCGTCATCGCTGTGTAGCCCCTTGTCATTGTTTTCGGCGATTAATTTGCCTGCCTGCTTGAATACCCAACAATCTCTGTTGGTGTGGTTAGCTGGCTTTTCGGGGGTTCCATGTATTTGACAGGAGCGGTCGAGTATTCGGTCCAAATTGGACGGGCCCGGAGTGGTTCTTTTGAATGGCTTCTTCCGTTGACCGGGCTTGGAGCCTCGGAATCCGGCGTTGACTGCCGTATCCTCATTGCTGTCGCCGTTAATGCGGCGTTTGTTTTTGTTTCGACGCGACCTGCCATTGCGGTCCTTGGTATCCGGACTGCCAGCGTTTTTGCTGAGGTTGTTGCTGCGAGCTAGCCAGCTATCCTCTCCCGCACAGAAGCGGGTCATGAGTGATGTGAGGGCTGCCATGGATTTCGGCTTTTCCTGTCCTAGGTGCCGGGCCAGCCACTCGTCGTGGATGTTATGTTTGAAGGCAGCGAGGGCCTCTGCATCCGGACAGTCGACGATTTGATTTTTCTTTGTTAAGAACCGTGTCCAGAATTGCCTGGCCGATTCGTCTGGCTGCTGGATTATGTGGCTTAGGTCATCTGCGTCCGGTGGTCGCACATACGTGCCCTGGAAGTTGTCGAGGAATGCGGCTTCCAGGTCTTCCCAGCATCCAATTGACTCTGCGGGCAGGCTGTTAAGCCAATGCCGAGCTGGTCCTTTAAGCTTGAGCGGGAGATATTTGATGGCGTGAAGATCGTCGCCGCGGGCCATATGTATATGGAGGAGATAATCCTCAATCCAAACCGCGGGGTCTGTTGTGCCATCGTAGGATTCGATATTAACGGGTTTAAACCCTTCAGGGATTTGATGATCCATTACTTCGTCAGTGAAGCATAGTGGGTGCGCGGCGCCTCTGTATTGAGCAATATCGCGACGTAGCTCGAGAGAGCGTTGTCTGCTGTGTTCGGCCCGGCCGGAGTAGTTGTATCCGGCGCGACGGTATTCGTCGTGGGTCTTGGGGCGCCCACGTGATCCATAGATAGATCTGGATTGTCTTGCCTTGTCCTCCAATATATCCCGCAAGTCCGGCGCGTTCCCCCGTGGCTTCATGCTTTTTGAGCGATGCCGGGGTACGGTTTTGGTGGAGGGCTTGCACGCCTCTCTGTCGCGGCCACGAGGTGGTCGGTCTGCCGTATTGTGCGCTGGTGATGCAGGTTTGTACGCTTCCTCCTCTAGTCGGGGAGCAACTTGCGTTTTGGGTAACTTTTGGAGGGGCGTTCGAGTTCATACTCTTCGGCCGCGAGGACCTCGGTCCATCTGTCGGCCAGTAGGTCTTGATCAGCTTGAAGCTGTTGCTGCTTTTTCTTTAGGCTGTTTGCCGTGGCCATTAGCCTGCGTCTGAAATGCTCTTGTTCGACGGGATCCTCAGGCACGACGAATTCATCGTCGTCGAGGCTTGCCTCGTCTCCGGAGGGAGGTAAGTAATTATCATCCTCGACCTCTTCGTCTGCCGCCCTCTCGTGAGGGCTTTCTTCTGCCTCCTCCTGCGCTTGATCGTGCTGGAGGGGGTTGTCTTCGGCACTTTCTGGGGTGTTATTATCTCCTGTGCCGGAATCTCTATTCTTGTTGTGGCGGGATTTAGAGCGGCGCCGCTGATGTCGGCGCTTGGGCTGTTTCTTTAAGGAATCGGCCTCCGTTGCTTCTTTGCCGTCCCCATCTTTTGGGGTGTCCACCATATATATGTCATATGACGAGGTGGTCTTCCAGTGTCCTGTAGGCACTGGTTCTTGATAGTCTCCGGCATCGTCGTCCATACCGTCGATGTCTTCGGAGTCGTAGTCGAGTACGTCGGTTAGATCATCGACGGTGGCTACGAAGTGGGTGGTGGGTGGGCTCTGAATTTCTTCGTCGTCCACGTCCCAACCATCCTGGCCGTAGTTCGGCCAGGGCTCTCCGGATAGCGAGAGATGCTTCAGCGAATTTAAGATATCGCCGAAGGGTGAGTGCTGAAAGATGTCCGCAACGGTGAATTCCATGATCGGCGCCCAGTCGGATTCGACTGGCAGGGGCGCAGGAGGTTCGGAGTCCGGTAGAGAGTCCGGCACCTCAGAGTCATGAGCTTTATGCGGGACAAGGTAAGTGTTCGGCTCCATCGCCGTAGAAGTTGCAGCTCCCGAGGCGGTGTCCAGCCATCCGTCCTCTATCTAGGCGATCGGCTCCGGACTATGGGTCGGAGCGGATTCGTGTGCGGCCTCCAAGGTGCTGTCCGGCGGCAGAGTTAGGTCGTGCCCATCGTGACAGCGCGGCACGCTCGGCTGTGGCTCAGATCCATCGAAGATCAAGTCCCCACGGATATCGGCCGTGAAGTTTAGGCTTCCAAACCTGACCTGACGGCCAGGGGCGTAGCTTTCGATCTGCTCCAGATGGCCAAGTGAGTTGGCCCGCAGTACGAAGCCGCCGAATACGAAGATCTGTCCGGGGAGAAAAGTCTCACCCAGGACTACGTCCTTGTCGATTGAAGAGGCCATCAAGCCTATCGGTGACGACACAGAGGAACTCTCAATGAAAGCACCAATGTCGGTGTCAAAACCGGCGGATCTCGGGTAGGGGGTCCCGAACTGTGCGTCTAGGCGGATGGTAACAGGAGACAAGGGACACGATGTTTTACCCAGGTTCGGGCCCTCTTGATGGAGGTAAAACCCTACGTCCTGCTTGATTGATATTGATATTGTGGATGTTTACAAGAGTGGATCTACCACAAGATCAAGGAGGCTAAACCCTAGAAGCTAGCCTATGGTATGATTGTAATGGTTGTTGTTGTGTCCTACGGACTAGAGCCATCCGGTTTATATAGACACCAGAGAGGGCTAGGGTTACATAGAGTCGGTTACAATGGTAGGAGATCTACGTATCCGTATCGCCAAGGTTGCCTTCCACGCCAAGGAAAGTCCCATCCGGACACATGACGAAGTCTTCAATCTTGTATCTTCATAGTCTTGGAGTCCGGTCGATGATGATAGTCCGGCCGATGATAGTTCGGCTGCTGATGGTAGTCTGGCTATCCGGACACCCTCTAATCCAGGACTCCCTCAACAGCCTTCATCACTCCTTTTGGGGCCTTCTGCTATGTTTCTATGCCTTTTGGGCTCAAGAGTGCCCAGGAAACTTACCAGCGCTGTGTGCAAAATTGTCTTCACACTCAGATTGGGCGCAATGTTCATGCCTATGTGGATGACATTGTAGTAAAATCCAGGAAGAAGGAGACATTGATAGATGATCTCAAGGAAACCTTTGACAATCTTCGGGTTTATAAGATGATGCTTAATCCGGACAAGTGTGTTTTTGGTGTTCCGGCAGGCAAGCTTCTAGGTTTTTGGTGTCCAACAGAGGCATTGAGGAAAATCCGGAGAAGATCAAAGCGATTACATCTTTGGCTAAACCGGCGTGCATTAATGATGTTCAGTGTCTAGCAGGTCGAATTGCAGCCCTAAGCCGGTTTATCAGCCGCTTAGGAGAGAAGGCGATCCCTCTATATCAGACGTTGAAGAAAACAGACACGTTTGTCTGGAGTAATGCGGCTGATGCGGCGTTTGAAGACTTGAAGCGGCAATTGGCTGAACCGCCGGTCCTCGCTGCTCCAGTTGACAAGGAGCCCTTGTTATTGTACGTGGCTGCTAATGCCCGTGCTGTCAGTGTGGCAATTGTGGTTGAGCGCAAGGAGGCTGGAAAGGAATATCCGGTTCAACGACCGGTTTACTATATCAGTGAGGTGCTCATCGAGTCAAAGCAACGATATCCGCATTGGCAGAAGCTGGTATATGGGGTTTTTATGGCGAGTCGGAAGCTCAAGCAATACTATCAAGGCCATCCCATCACAGTGGTCAGTTCTGCTCCTTTGGGCGATATAATTCAGAACAGGGAGGCAACTGGCCGGGTTGCAAAGTAGGCAATTGAGCTTGGTCCACATGGGTTGAAGTATATTCCTCGAACGGCCATCAAATCTCAGGCGCTTGTTGACTTCATCAATGATTGGACCGAGTTACAGGCGCCAGAGGACAAACCGGATAACACATACTGGACTATTCACTTTGATGGATCCAGGCAATTGGAGGGCTCGGGGGCTGGAGTTGTCCTTACTTCCCCTCGAGGTGATAAAATTTGTTATGTTCTCCGCTTAATGTTTCCTTGTACTAGCAATGCAGCTGAGTACGAAGCGTTACTCCACGATCTCCGTGTAGCCAAGGAAATGAATTTAAGCCGAGTACGATGCTTTGGAGATTCTGATCTGGTGGCCCAGGAAGTTTCTGGCACTTGGGATTCTAAGGATCCACTCATGGCGGCTTACAGACGTGAGGTGGATATTGTGGCGGGTCACTTCAAAGGTTATCAGGTTGAGCACATTGACCGGCGCAAAAACGAGGCAGCAGATGCTTTAAGCCGGCTGGGATCTCAACGTAAACCGGTACCACCACCCAATACCTTTTTAGATACTTGCATAACCCGTCTGTTAAGTTGCCTACAGAGGAGGATTTAGCTGTTCCTGATCTAGATGCCCAGTTGGTAGCCGCTTTACATGTAATTCCGGATTGGACGGTTCCATATTTGGCGTATATGAACCGGGGCGAGCTACCAGACGATGAGGTTTTAGCCAGACAAATAGTCCGGCGTTCAAAATCCATGGTTATTCACAACGGCGAGTTACACCACTGTAGTGTTTTAGGCGTATTCCAGCGTTGTGTTTCTCCTGAAGAAGGCCAAGAGATTCTACGTGAGATCCATGAAGGGTATTGTGGTCACCATGCCAGTTCAAAGTCCCTGGTGGCCAAAGCTTTTCGTCATGGGTTCTATTGGTTGACAGCTCATGCTGATGTTGAGGATCTGGTAAAGCGGTGTGACGCTTGTCAGAAGTTTTCACGCCGAGCTCATGTTCCGGCTCAAGAGCTACGGATGATTCCCATCACTTGGCCGTTTTCTACTTTGGGGCTTGATATGGTGGGACCTTTTAAGCGATCCAAGGATAAGAAGACCCACCTATATGTGGCGGTTGACAAGTTCACTAAGTGGGTTGAAGCGGAGCCAGTAAGCAAGTGTGATGCGGCCACGGCGGTTCAGTTTATTAAAAAGATTATCTTCTGTTTTGGTTTTCCACATAGTATCATCACGGATAATGGCACAAACCTTTCTAAAGGTGAGATGGAGGACTTCTATCAGAGAG
>NC_057803.1:652125203-652125861 GCF_018294505.1 Triticum aestivum | reverse complement strand
GGGGGACATTACATACCAGCTGGTTGTTCACTTCGTCTGCCTTCACCTCGTGCCATTCTCCAATAGCACGTTGTCCAGTGCAAGAACCAATCAACAAGATGGTCCAAAGCAGCACCAATTTGAGGCCAGTAAGTAGTACGAAACCTCAATGATTTAGAGCATGGCGTGTGGCCTGTTCTCAAGGTAGACCCACACACAAGGGTTGGAGGTGACGAGCACCCATGCCGTGACGAAGAGGATGTGTACTGGACCCATGTATAGTTGACCCTATCAAAATATCTTAGACTATGCAAAAAAAAACATACATCTGAGTTGGAAGTTCATACAATAAACATCATAGACCCCTGTATACTGGACCTTTATCAAATTTTGCTACCTGTAGCTTCAAGAACACTTAAGAAGTGGATATATAATGCAAAATCAGAAAGCACGAAAGTGTTAAAATATAAGATAATCTCATATTTACAGTGACAAACAAATTTGGTTGAAGTATCACTTATGAGCAAGTATTACATGGTCTGAGGAATATGTGGAACAATATATATACAAACAATAAATAAAGAACACCAATGTATTCCTCGTATCTAAGTTGGCATCTACTGGGAATGACTTTTGCGAGACTAATGAATTGGGGAGTCAAAGCGTAGAACCTAAAAGA
>NC_057803.1:652096433-652124905 GCF_018294505.1 Triticum aestivum | reverse complement strand
CATAATAAAATTACCTCATAGCTCCAAGCATATATAGTACTGCTAGGAAATTCCCTTATTAGTTTTCTTGGTATAATTAACCTGCTAATCTAATAAAACGCTAGATGCAGTTGTGTCTCAGAACAATCTCTCGAAGGTTAGTACTGAACCAAATTTCTCCACAAAGTAGCACATAGTCCATGAGAAAAGAAAAAAAATTATATTTCATATAACTAACTGAACAAAGAGACACTGCAGTTCCATGAAGGAGCACACATTCCGTAATATAATTCATAGCAGTACAGATATGTTCCTGTGAATTGCATCAAGAAAGTGGAGAAAAGTAGTACAACTTCCATGGTTCCATTATTGGCGACAAGGCAGTGGAGGAAAAAATAGCGTTTGTGGCCCAAAAGGTTGCATGCTTCCAGGGTGGAAAGGATTTTTGCAGCACCGCTGAAGGTTAAGGCAATGTGAAGCTTCAACAACGAAGTAATATATTCAGATATGAGTAGTTCAAGTTTGTTTAAAAAATCATACGTCAACAGAGAAAAAACCACAAGACCAGATAATTGGTGTAATTTTACGACATGGCTCTCAAGTATTTGCAACTATAAGATCCAGAGGCGGACATTTAAAAAGTCAAAATACCTCAAGGAGACCATATAGAATAGTTTTTCTGTATTCCTTCTCCAGCAACTGATTTACTTCTTCTGTCAAACGTTCATGTTTGACTGATTCAGTTGGAGCATTCTCAATAGTAGCACTTCCTTCAGGATTATACATAGAGATGTCCCATCAATTCTGATGATTCGATGACCTGGATGTCATGCTTTATTTTTGCTGCAATTATTTCAGATTGTGTACCACATACTTCTAGGTATCCTAAATGTATAACACGGTTATAATTCACAAGAGTTGTATAAGAACTTCTACAGTCAATGTCTCATAAGTTACTCAGAGCACTGACTATAACATAGGATGCACCAACGATGGTCAATAGTAACTTTTAGAGACCAGACATGTTGAAGTTGATCTTGATGGCTTGCACTGAAATTGCTGTATCAAATGTTACCGTCCATAAAAGATGCAGAAAATGTCCAACAACAAAAAAATACATCTCTCTTGCAGCAGATATGATTACTCTAGTCTCCACTTCAACAAAAAGTGTTGTATTCTTCAATTGCAGGCCCTCAAAATTTGGCAACTCAGTAGAAAATTCTGCAAAATGAGCTCCATCTGCAACAGTTTGTGAGGATGAAAAGAATATATTATATCTCTCATGCTGATAACATATGTGCAACAACGGTTATTACAAAACTTCCAGCGTGCATAAGCAGTCCATATTATAAAGGTTATCACTAAATTGCAGCCACAAATTACTTGTAGTTCCACTTTTCATAAAAAAACGTAGTTTCAAAAGATCAGAATTTATTGCTTGGAACAGATCTTTCAAGGAACAGCAAGCATCATACACATAACGAAAGCACTGCTCTGTAACAGAATGAACGAGCTAAAGTGAATGCAAGCATGCTTTTAGTGCTTAGTCTATAACAGGCTGGTAAAGTACCTCCTTGTTCCCATGCTGTTCATCATCCCCTGTTGTTCATCATTCCCTGTTAAAGAGGCGACATCATCTCGATGCAAAATCATCTCGATTGGCTCAAGGGAATAGGTAGCAAACACACCTCCTTTTATCGGATTTTGTTGATGTGCCGCAGCGAGTGGTGGTTTATGATCTCCCTGGCCACATTCTCATCAATCCGCAAACACATTAGGACACCCAAAAGTTTGCCCCGTTACTATATACGCAGTAGGGGAATCCCGACGGGATAAGAAAAACTCAACGGAGCAGCCCATGCTGGAACGAATAGATCACAGGGGAGCCCTAATTACGTTGAAGCCCCCATGGGATGTACTTCATGGCGACGACCTCCTCGGTCTCCTTGTTCCGCATCAGCCGCGTGACGCTGACATTGCCATCGCCGATGTCCTTGAGCACCTCGTACCTCTCCATGGATCCCGGCCTGCGCCGAGCTGCTGCTGAAGGCACCGGCGCTCCTCTCCTTGCCTTGGGGCAAGGCCTGCACCTTGACCTTGCAGATCAACTCCTCCAAGTCCGCGCTCGTGGGATCCCGTGGACTCGTCGGTCTTGGTCGAAGGTGATGTCGGCATGGCGGCTGGTGGCGGCATGGAGGTCGCTAACCCTAGTGCGTTGAGGGATCAGGATCGGGTTGTGCGTGCCAAGAGAGAGAGAGCGAACCGTGCGGAGATGGGGGCTGGGTTTTTCCTCTTAATTTGGATTAAAAAAAGCGGTGGCATAAACCGAAGGTGGGCTACGTTAAATAAAAATCGCTGGTGGCTTCGATGGATTGGCGTGGGAGGCGAGCGAGCGAACGAACGAACGACGTACGGACTGCTCAGAAATACTACTCCAAAAATGTAATTAATCAAGTCGGATAGTCGTCTGTTCGTACCATCGTCTGAAAGCTACTCCATCAGTAAAGACAACTAAGAGCGTTTAGATCATTACAATAGCGAGCTAAAGCTTTTATATATCTTTACAGAGGAAGTAAGTACTAGGCGGGCAGCGGGAAGGAGGTTCAGTTTGCCATCTCACGGGGAAGGAGGTTGCAAGGGCCAAATTGAACGATTAGCCGCGCGCGCCCATGCATCCTTTGAGTTCCATGAAAATTTACTACGTACCAGCGCCAAATTTCTCGGCTAGATGCATTCGCATCGGGAGCCAGCCAGCGTATACAGATGGACTACTGGGGGAAGCATGCAGCAGAACTTTTCCTTCCTTCTCCTTGGACCGTGTCACCTTGGTTTACTTGTCCAAATGTTTCACCGCCGGTCACATTTTAGTACGTACGGATCTTTGATGGTTATGGGGGGACCATGAGCGCCCTCTCCCCTCTAGCGGCTCTCCCGTGAGCGCCTCGAGGGGAACCTCCCTCCTCTGCCCACCTCCCTCGACACCGCCCGGTGGGGCCGCCGGGCAAAGCCCGACCGGCTAGGGCGGCGGCGGGGCCTTCCTTTCCCCTACGCCTGTGGTCCTGGCCGGCGCGCAACGGCTTCCCGAGCAGGGGCGCTGGCCTATGGCCGGGGCTAGCGGCGTGGCGGCGCTCCGTCGGGGTGGCGTTGGGGGCCCCTGGTGGCGGCTCGACGGCGACCTGGTGGGCAGCCACGGTGCGGCGGCTGTGGCGGGTCAGATCAGGCAGTGGCGGGCCGGCGTGCCTCCGGCCAGATCCCCGCGTGTCGGGTGGTAGGTGCGACATATGCCAAAGGATGGCTAATCATAGTGGGAACCAGTAAGACATCGCTGGTGCCTGGAAGCGGGATAAGGCGAAGACATGCACGCCGGCGGATCTTACCCAGGTTTGGGGCTCTCCTAGGAGATAATACCCCGCTAGACGTCATACTCTCCTAGGTTGTGAAACCAAGGCTATGATCACCAAAGCTATGGGAATCAAGTCAAATGAAGACCAAACCTCTGATACCACTTGTAGGATTAAAAGTATGTCTAAAGAGGGGGGGGATTGATTAGACTACTTGACTAAATAAAAGTCCAAAATGTATCCCTTAGAGCATCAAGCTAGAGGAAGGTGGCAGCCGGCAGTGGTGCCGAATCGGTGGCGGGATAGGCCCAAGTCATGACAAAATAGGTGCACGGTGGGGTGGGCTAGGGTTTCGGGGCTGCGGTGCCAAGTTTTCTAGTCGGCGGGAGGGGAGCAGCCTCCCTACTTGTCCTGAGAAGTTAAGAGTAAAGATGGGCTAGAGAGCAAACTTGTAAAAGAAATACAAACAAATATTCTCGAGGAACTAAACACTTGTGGGATCTACTAGATAGCGCTTAATCATTAAAAAAATCTCACTCAAATATAACTTTCAAGGAATCTGCTAGAGATGCTTTAGTTAGAGCAACAAGGCACGTCTGTCCAGATTCCTAAAATAGCGAACTCTGATATGAACTGTTCCTGCAAAACATCCAAATCAGTGACGATAGATGCCAGCTAATTAGTTGCTTCAATGTGTCCCGTTTGAAACGTTCACCGATCTGACTTCTATTTGTACGATCCGTGCAGTTCATAGTTTTCACTTGTTCTGAAACGTTTCTCTCCCGCTAGCTGACATGGTATGGGAAACTAGGGATACGAAACAAGGAGCACAATCGATGAATTTTACAATTTCATTATAAAAATCCCAGCGAACGCTTCAGAATTGCGATAGAAAAACAGATGAATTTCCCATGGTATTGAGTAACCAATTATCATGTTCTAAAGTACAAAATTTGCCATGTTGCATGTAGAAATTCCCAGAAAATTCCAATGCTACATGAGAATAAGTGCCATTCGTTTTCACTGATTATCATGATGCAAGCATGAAGAATTGCCAGCCTAAAATAAGAGAATGATGAAAATTATCATGCTCAGGATATGCCATCTTGCTGAAGAAAATTGCCATGCTACATCAACGTAAAATGATGAAAATTGCCATATTCCAACAACATAATTTCCATCCCAAAATGTGTTTGTTCAGATCGCGATCGATCCTGAGGGAACCGTGTACCGTCGCCGGTTCTTAGTTCACCTGGAAGGGGTGTGGGTGCGAACGCTTTAGGATCCGTACGCGGGATCCGACGCGTCTGAGGGCGTGCAGTTGGAACCCCAACAAAACTCAGTATTATAACATTAGGAATAATTATTTAGTCCCAAATTACAGAGATGACGCCAGCACATGTATCAGTCGCTGTCCATATTTGTCGTACATACAAGTCAAGGTTTTGGGAGATGGATATATGTATTCTTGAGCCAATTGCATTACTTTGGTAGGTGAAGATGCATCATTCTGTGTGTTGAATCTGTGGATGCATATATAATAAACGAGATCTCCGTTGTCAGTTCACCGGAAAGGAGTCTTGAAGGGGCAGCAGCTACTACTAGACTAGAGCTACTGCTGCATCCAAGCAGCCGCATCCGTCCTCACACGTTCGAAGGTCATGGTACATTCATTCATTCACAAGAGTTTGATTCTGTATATTTTGACCTTCGCATTGTACTACTTTCTTTTTGGACAGTTGACCTTGGCATTGTACGGCACCACGTACGGCCACTAGGCACATTTTTTGAGATAGGATAAAGTACTAACTAACTACTAGCAGACCTCCGTCTAATTTATCCTGACAGACAAACTTGAGGATCGGAGTCCAAAAGACTGGCATGACGAAGAATGGTGCCATATATCTGAGCGCCCCCCCTATGAGGACTAAAACGCTAACATGTCTATTAGCCGAAGTCGAAGCATTAGGATTCCCCTCGTCACCGACTGCAGCAGGAGCGACCAACAGAGGAGAGGCGGATTCACGGATTCATCGGAGGAGGAAAGTCTTTACTCTAGTCATCTCAAAAGAAAGCGGGTTTGTCATCTCACCTAGCAGGAGGTTCCAAGGGCCAACCAAGATGAATGGTGCGCCGCGCGCATGCATGCACGCATCCTTTGCGCTGCGCGAAGCTTTCTAGTCTACTTGCTCACAAGATGCTTTCATGCTATGAAATTAAAAACTCAGAAATTAACTTGTTAAAAAAATTCCTAGAAAAACTATGAATGCTCACAACACATTTGGATCCAAATTCAAATTACACATGGATAAACAAAAAAGATAAAATCAGCATGAATAGTGTCAATAAAGAAAAAACATGAATATTGTGACAAACTGTGTAAAAAATGTTCCCGTGCACTATGTAAAAAATATTCTTCCACATTTAAAAAGTTCGCGCGTAAAAAGCCGGGCTGCCACATTTATCAGTTGGATCTATCAGACAGAAAAGCTGCTTGTGGTGTTCTAAAGTACCCTGCAAATTACAAACTTCAGCACCAAGCGAACATTATCCCTGGGAGTGTCCATGCTACAGAGACTTGGTAATGCCCATGAGATTTTTTGCAAAGGTTTTGTTGTATGTACTATTGTAGCAACAGAAACGTTGCCCCAAGATGCATTACCAAATTGTGTTTTTTTGTCGCTTTTTTTTTCTCTGAATACTCCCATTTTTGGCAGATTGCCCAACTCTGACAGCAAACATAACATAAACTCGTTAGTCACAAAGCAAAATTATAAGCAAGCATCAAAGTAACATCAAACGATAAGCAGTTTTATGGATCTATTTTTGCTTGATGTATTGTATGTTTGCGGGTCATGCACCTTAATATTCAGGAAAGCATACGCAAGCAGATTTTGCCCAGAAGTTGAAAATAAACTTGCCAACATAATGCCGATATGTCATATGTCGTCACATGCTGTTCTGCCACGGGTTCAGCAAACTCGTGCATGACACTGCTGCCGTACTTGGAGCCGCCGCCGCTTTAGAGGTCCTCAGTGGCCTCCAAGCACAGATAGAGCACGTGGCCCTTGATGCCCATGCCGCATCCGCGCAGAACATCTTGACGTGAACTGACCCCAACCGGATTTTCCCAATGCAGTTGTGGTTCATCTCAACATATTCAGTGGACATTTCACTGCAGTCTGCAGCTATCCACTAAGGCGGCAACAGAAGAAAATTTTGCCATCTCCACAAGAGAGACGGTCACTTAAAAGTTTGAGCATAGCTACCGCAAGATCCATAGACCATAACCAAACATTCAGCACATCACTCCATTGTGCCAGGAATGCTAGGCGTTTCTGCTCTTGGGGTAGTCAAAAACCATTCCATTTGCCACACCTTTCGCTCGCCCATGGCCAAAGAATTTTCTTACAATAGCCAGGGAAAAATCCATGACTGTTCCGAGTCCTTTCCCAGTAATCAAATTTCCGTCAATCACAACCTTTGATCCGTCAATAACCTGGCACGTGAGCTGATCGACTATGGAAGGATGAGCAGTTACTGTTTTATCCTGAGTAACACAATTCCGATTCATTACTTCTATTTCAATGAAGGGGTATAAGATATGCTACGAGTTTTTAGTCCGAAAAATCACCTCGAGTAAACCTTGCTTCTGCAATATCAATGGAGAATAACTGATCCCACCGTACATCCTGCCTGCTTGCTTCTGTTCCTTGAGTAGCTTCTTAAGAGTTGTAGACCTGTGAAGACGCTCAGCTCCGGCAGGTCCCCCCTGGACAATATGAAGGGATAAAACATTGCAGAAAAAAGATATACTGGACAAAGAAAACACAAAAAAAAAAGCAGAGAAAGCAAAAGGACAGCACAACACGCAAATGCACACACATGAACACCTGAATTATAGGAAGCTGGGCAATGAAATTCTTAATGCTACGCCTTAAGACATGATTAAGAAGAATGAGACAAGAATAGTAAACAAATAACTTCTTTTGTCACAGAAACGCACAGGCATAACTATGAAAGGTGTAAATGTAAGTTAATTTCTTTACAAACTAGTCGTGAGCTGGACATTCTCATATATGACCATGAAAGATGCACATGTAAATTTATTTCTTTTCAACCTTTTCTTGAGCTGGAATTTTCGTATTCTAGTAGCTCTCTATATCACAAATATTGTCAGTATTTGCAATATATATTGATGGCCAAACAAGCAAATATTTGAGCACAAACTCTTAAGTAGCTTATATTAGAAATAGGAAGCATCAAATAAAAATGTGAAATGCGAAACAACTTACAGGAATAATGATTAGATCATGTTTTGAATCAGAAGCACCCAATATGCATTTATCCGCAACAATCTTCATTCTTTGAGACCCAACAACATTTGTGGACTCGTCAACTGATGCCAACACCACATTTATATTTGCCCGTCTTAGAATATCCACCAACATTATGATCTCCATCTCCTCAGACCCATTTGCAATTGGAATGAGAACCTGTTCAGAAGTCAAATCATCCAAGAATCAATGCCACACAACTTGGACTCTGATTGCACCTTTCCTAACATTTTCCCCATTTATGCTCATAGCCGAAAGTAATGACTAGACAGATATACGAACTTTATTTTTCACACTAGCATGGATATCGTTCGCATAGAAATATGGCATGGGGGTGTTTTCACGTACAGTGACAGCGTATGAGGGGGAATCAGCAGATAGACAATAATAATTCATATAGCATGCTAGGGCATACGCAATCAAACTGAGCTTTCTTAAATCAAGCATGCACCTTTAGGCAAGCATTGCTGCAAATAACAAAAACAAGAAAGTGCAAGTATTCACTCTCGTGTTGCCCAATCCCATTTTTCTTTACGAGAAATGCTTTAGGCATCCATTTGTCAAGCAAGCCTTGTTACCCTTTGTCAAAAAAAAAACATACTTGCATAAGCATATTATCCTATTTATTGTAACATAAATTTTACATTAGTTATGGTTCTACATGTAAAAAACACACATTATTTGAGCTAATAATTTAGCACAAATTATAGTTCAAACATGAACTGACCTGAGGTTTGTGATCAAAAGGCCATTCAACTCTGTTGACTTCTGTACTTCTTTCAAGAGCAGCATCAATCTATGATATCCATGGGCAATTTACAACAATGGCACAGTGGTCAGCAGGTGTTACAATGCAAGAAAGAAGTTGCACCTCATAAAGCCATACCAAAAAAACATAATCTAAAAACTTGCTAGCATTCTTCCTTTAAATTGTTCTTGCTAGCATAAGCAACTGAAAAATAAATTACACTTCCTAGAATAAAAGCAACAATCTGAATTGCAGGTAGAGTAGTACCCTATTAATAATAGTTTAACAACACATGAACAACTAAATTTACAAGAAATAGTCTAGTCAGCTAAAAGGCATGATGCAAAACAAAGATATGAAAGTTTTATTTTGACGAACCAAAGTACTGTCCACATCTTCAACAGCGTGAGGCCCAAACAATTGCTCGACAAATGATAAAGCAAACTGAAATGCTGTCCCAGGACCACGACTAGTAGTGAGCTCTCCTGAAACCTGAACATTTGACTCAACAGCTCGGAATGTTGGAAGATCTCCTATGAAGGATGGGTGACAGGTGATCTTGCAAAAAAGGAATAAGGGTGCAATGTCAACTAAAGAAGATCTTGATCGACTAAACCTAGTCATGTAGCAAAATGGCCACCTTTCTTCCCTTGTGAAGACCCCAGGGCATGAGAACAACCGCTGGTGCAGCACATATAGCACCATACAATCTTTTCTCTTCAGCTTGTCTAACCATAATTCTCTGAAGGATCTCGTTGTCTCTCAGCCGTACTGAACCAGGCATTCCTCCCTGAACACATCGCCCCAACAATCGAAGATTAGATTTTATATACTGCGACTTTGTAACAAACATATAACAACACAGGTGAAGTGAGTGACAACAAAGAGATGGCATGTCACAATCAGCACAAAAAGGGAAAAAATGATTAAACAGTTTGAAAGTTTGCAGTATCAAAGAGAAATGCTGAGAAATATTTTAATAAGAGAAACTATAAATGTTCCATAACTTCCTGCTGCTAAATCCAATAAGCTGTTCGGTTTTGGGAAGATCAGTGGATAGGAGACAAGCCATTAGCGGTTCAGTTTGCTCGGTTGTACAATCTCACCTTTAGTACGAATTGGACAGTAGCTGGAGCTTTCACTCAGGGTTTTGGTTGGATCACATTTAGGAGAAACCTTTGGGAGAAGAATGCTGTTCTGTGGAGTTCTTTAGGTCAGTTATGTAGTACGGTGATTTTGTTGGAGGAGCATGATAGACGTCATTGGACTTTGGAGAAGAATGGCAAGTTTACAGTTCGTTCCCTTTACCTGATCAGTAAAATTCCCCCTAGTTTCAAGGTTTTCCTTTGTCTTGCTTTCCACAGTAGCATATTCAGTAAGCATTATCTGTTGCATAGGGGCTGGAAAGGGACTAGTAACTTTATAGTTGGATAATGTCAAGTCCTATTACGAGACGTCAGATTATTGCTTCTGGGATTTCAGCTTTACTTTGTTCTTTATGGAAATGTAGGAATAGATAGTGCAAGTTCCAATAGTATTATTCCCACTGATCCAACCACAGTTATTTTGATGATGGCTAACCTGTGGTCAGGTTGGGTTGTTCTTAAGAAGCGATTTCTTCAAAACAATTGGTCATGTCTGCAGTTATTGGTGATGTTTCACTGAAGCTTGAAAAGCTGGAGCAGAGAGCAATTTCTTTGTAGTATTTTTTGGTGATTCGTCAGAAAGGGTCGCTGTATTGACTAGTTTGACTGCAAGGTGTTGAGGCTGTCCTGTTCGTTATGTTGGAGTTCTAAGACTCTGGTTTTTAAAGCTGGATGGGGTGAGCTAGTAGAGAATGGTCGTGTTGCATCAGGCCAAAATTTCAGGATACCAGCACAGCCTTGTTGGTGCCCAACAAAGCTGTTTATCTCCTGTTTTTTATCGTTTTTTCAGCAATGAAATTAATAAGAAGCTCTTGCTCCTTTTATAAACCAAACAAAAGTTAAAAGAATAATAATAAGAGAGGTGGGTTACCGGGACAGCCACAAGGTCGAACACCTGGTCTGCACATGCTGCAATGGGCTTGTCTGCGATGATGCGCGTCCCATAGGAAGCCTCGATCTCGAGGCCGTCCTCCACAGAGGCCAGTGTTACGTCAGCGCCTGCTCGCCTGAGGACGCCGGCCAGGATGACTGCCTCCATTTCCTCCGTGCCCATGGCAATGGGCACAAGAACCTTCACAGTACGAAGCAGAAATTCAGGTTCTTGACGCTGTCAAAGAGAAATGTAACGAGTGGAGTGGAGAGGAGACCTTCTTGGGAGATGGCGGCAACGAGACGGCCGTTGCGGCGGTGGAAGAAGAAGGAGCCGCTCGCGCAATGGAGCGTAATGGCAATGTCCGCCTGTGAGGCGGGGCGTAGTGAGTTGGTGCATGCGGCGGCGGTCGAATCGGCATGGCAATAAGGGAGCTCGGGGAGAGAAGGGGTTTAGACGCGGACAGCATTGGAATTTGGAGTTCGGAGACAAGCAAAATCCAGCCAATAAATATGCAGCCCTTCTGCCGTAAAGCGCACGTGAACCGATATAAGCCACAGCGCCCTCGCGGCCTCGCCCTCCAACTGACTGCAAAATGGAGACAAAGTGCGGATTTAGCTACACTTTTTAGATATACAAACTGCAATATGATATCTTCCAGTTCAGATTTGATAACTAAAGGTCCGTGGTTTGAGCTTGAAAAAAAATGTTATTGTCTTACAGTATTTCTTTTATTCATCTTGGCTTCCTGTAAATTATATTGAAACAAAATTACTAAATTGGTTTCCACATTTACAAAACTGCAGAATTATTACAAGACTACGGGCAACGAGAATTAATTAAAGATCATGCTTCAATCTATCAAGCATTAATAATGCCGAGGGCCACGGCCACATTTCCTGTAGAACCTTAAGCTCGAGTTGAGAGGTTGAGATGGCTAGATGGGGGATACCTTTGGCTGAGGCGGAACGCCAGACGTCGGGGTCGAGGTCAGGCTGGACGAACGCGGTCACCGGCGCGCCGCCTCGTCGGTCAGCCGGACGGGGCAGCAGCCTGCAGATCAGCAAGGGGAGCAGCCAGGAAGGAGATGGGAGAGGAGGACTGCTCGCTGCTGCACGGGGCTCGCCGGATGGGCAGGGGCGCAGGGCGAACGAGACACCGGACAGACACGCGGCACGGCGGCCGGGCGGCGAGCGGCGGCTTTTTTTTTTTAGGGTCGGCTGGATAAGGTTCGACGGGCACGGGACGACTCCTTTCTTTCTTCTCGTCAAAAACTCAAATGTTCGCTCTTTGTTATATGGCTGACTGGCCCAGGCCCAGCAAATGGGGGTCGAGAGAGTGGGCTGCGCCCCGTGCTACCTTTTTTTTTCTAGGCTCAGGAATTTTCCCGAAATCACTAGCTAAGCTAAGGAGTACTCGCTCCAAAGATCACTCCCATCTCCTCAGGTTACGACAAATGGCACGCTGCATGTGCTCCATTTGTCGCAACATGAGAGTTTTTCCTTTTTTCGTAGATTCGTTTATTCAAAATATTTTATCTCTTAAACCGTGCGTCCAAATTTCGAACCGTTTTCACTGTTCGATTCCTCGCGTCAAGATCTTCAAAACTAGATCCCATGTTGGTAGGTATTGACGAACTTTTTTTTCACGAAAAAAAACGGACAAAAAAACCGAACCGAGATCTCGATCCGTTTTTACCGTCCGATTCCTCGCGTCGAGATCTTCAAAACTAGATCCCATGTTGATAGGTATTGATGAACTATTTTTCACGAAAAAAACCGACAAAAAAACGAACCAAGAGCATTGGTTTTTTCCCTTTTCGAAAAAGGCATATGCCCGTGCCTCTCGCGAAACCACAACCGTGACTCATGCGGAAGCAAAACCGTGCTTCTCGCAAAAGAAAAAAAAAGAGAAAATGTGTTTTTTTCTATTTCAGAAGAGGCACGGCTGTGCCTCTCGCGAAAGCACAACTATGCCTCCCACGGAAGCAAACCCGTGCCTCTCGCGAAAGAAAAAGCGTTTTTTTCCGTTTCCGAGAGGCGCAAACCGTGCCTCTCGCGAAAGGAAAAAAAACAGAAAACGCGTTTTTTTTCGTTTCCGAGAGGCACGGCCGTGCTTTTCGCGAAAGCACAATCGTGCCTCTTTCGGAAGCAAAACCGTGCCTCTAGCGGAAGTAAAAACATGTTTTTCCCGTTTCCGAGATGCACGGTCGTGACTCTCGCGAAAGCAAAACCGTGCCTCTCGTAAAAGCAAAACCGTGACTCTTGCGAAAGAAAAAAAAAGAAAATGCGTCTTTCGCACGAAATTTGTTTTCAATTTTTTTGGGTCCAAAACTTAAGGAAGACCGGTGGAAAACCGAAACGTCAAAAAAAAAGTTTTAAAAAGCTGAAAATGCGTGCGAAAAAATAAAAATAAAATCGGGAGGGAGCGCCCAAAGCGCGACACATGGCGGAGTGGCTGAGAACGCGCCAAGTGACGCTGATCGTTGCGAGGCTCCCGAAGAAGCACTCGTTAACTCGTTGCTCTCGAATTTTCCCATGCCCCATGTCCTGCGTAAACCTGGTCAACTAGGTCGTACCTGGCAGGTGGGCCCGTTAGCACGCGTGCTCGGCCTATGACTGGCCGGCCCGACACATGGTTAACCAGGTCGTGTTTGGACCTGGAGGCTAGACATGCATGCCGGCCCAGCCCGTTTAGTTTTATTATTATTTGTTTTCAATTTCCATAGGCCAATAGGCTGAATAAAATAGGTGGGCTGACGATTAAACGTGCCGATGGGTCGCCCATGCATGGGCCAGGGCGGGAGGCCCGCGTGCCGGCCCGTCATGACCCGTGTAGTTAGTGTGCCTGGCAGGGCCGTGCCGAGCGGGTGTGCATGGCCCGTATAACTCAGGTCGGGCCTAGCTGACAAGCTCCAGGGTGAATTGGGCGCCAGCGCTCTGGCCAACGGCTGAATCGGCAAGAAAAACGGCGCGCAACAGCTGATCCGAACGGCGCGTCAGTAAGGCCTCCGGCAACGTGGTTAGGCGGCGGGGTCAGGGGTCGGCGAATGAGCGGCGGTGGGTGACTACCGAGGCAAAATCATCGATGATGGAGGAGGTTCTGCATGACAGTTGAGCGTTCGCATGTCTGTGGGCATTTTTGCTCGGGGAGGGCGCGTGACACAAACACCACATGATGTATTAAATTGAGAGCAAAATTTGAGTTTTTTTACATGTTTTTTGGGGATCTTTTCTTTACATCTATTTTCTATATTATGGAGGGATGTTTTTGTCCATTGTATAAAAAGAGGTACGGGATGCGAAAAGTCACTTTGGAGGACGGGCGCATTGGAGCCTTATATCTTTTTAATAGTGTCAAAATGCTATTTTTGAAGTTTTACAAAATTCTGAAGTATATTACACACGTGAAATTTTGATGCTGAAATAAGTCCATGTGAGTAACACAATTTTTTTAAAAGAACTTGAATTTTTGAGAGACGACCAGTGCATGTATTATTCACTGTTTGGAAATCATCATTTTGCCATTTTTTTTGTATAACTTACATGTTTACTTATTTCATAACCAAACTTTACACATACGTAATATACATTCATATGCGGGTAAGTTTTTTGGAAATTTTCGAAGCTTTAAATGTGATTTTTAAAGTATTTAAAATAAGATCTTCCAATGTACTCCCTTCGTTCGAAAATACTTGTCTTCAAAATAGATAAAAGGGATGTATCTAGATAAATCCTCTAGCCTCGGGGTGTCGTCCTGTGGTTCAAAGAAGAAAAAGAGGCAGCGGCCGACCCCGCGACGCTAGCGCCGCCACTGTAGCCAGCCTCCGGTGACCCGCGCCGCCGCCTGGAGCAGCGCTCTACAGCCGTCCCAGGTACTCCCTCCTTCCTCCACCCCTCTCCTCTCTCCCCCTCCCTCCTTCCTCCCTCTTCCATCCCCTTCTTCCCTGTTCCAGCCGCGGCCATGGACCAGCCGTCCGTCCGGCGCCGCCGGCCGGCTATGCACCGGCCCTCCTTCCTCCACCCTACTCCCTACTCCCTATTTTCTCCTGCCTCCTTTATCCTCCCTCTTCCTGCATCGGCCCAGGATGTGCTCCCTCGCTGCAGGCCGTTCCTCCGGCGCCGCCGGCCAGATCTGGACAGGCAGTGACCTTCTTGTATGAATATATATGTTTGCAGTGCATGTTGTCTATGGAAAACATGATGACTACTTCCTATGTACTGCATATTGTGAGATTATGTTGCGTAATGGAGTTTGCTTGGTAGGTGTTTGTGAAAATGCGTGTATGAATTTTTTTGACATGGCCATTAGAAATGTGCAAGCGTACAGCTTAGGAGGCTTGTAAGATAATCTATTTCTTCCTGTTATTGTTATGTTGTTAATATCTTCCTGGTAAAATTGACATTGGTGACAACGCACATGGCCATTAGTAATCTGCTTTTAAGTATCCATCAGTAAAGAGAGACACCTGTTTGGATTATTTGAGAACCACAATCGGTACGGTACTAGGGTTGCTGTGTGCTCTTAGCAAGTTTGTTTCTTTACCACTGTGTAGGATTTGAAGTTCGTGGTCTCCCTCTTGGGCAGGAAAAATGGCCGAGCATCTCTTTGAGGACATCTTCAACGTGACCAGGATCGATCCTGATGGGAAGAAGTCGACAGAGGTAATTCGCTCTGGCAGTTTTACATGGTGAGTTTTAAGTTCTGTTAAGCGGAGCTTTGCTCTGTATGATCATGCTGCTCATGTATGCCTGTGAGTCAGTCTCTTGGAGCTGCTGCTAGCAATGGCTTAGTAACAAAATTCTTGCCTACCTGTTCACTGTCCACTATATATGGCAACTTTTAGACCCTGGACTGCTAACTTCATAGCTATGCTGCAGATGTTTACTGAACGAAATGTTTGCCTTTCCATATTGGTGTGCAGTTATTCGCATTGAGGCTAAAAGCGAGCAGTTGGAAATGTACATGCAATTAGATGTCGCTACTGATGTCTACCCAATGCATGTTGGTGACAAGTTCACCATGGTTTTAGCTCCTACACTGAATCTGGATGGGACTCCAGACACTGGCTTCTATACACAGGTAACATGACCTAATTCTTCTTACAAGTTGATCATGAAATATTTTGGCAACTGAATGATGTGAATGCGGCTCATTATGTGTGACAGTTGCTTAAATGTTGTTATTGCCTCACATGGACTTGCGTTCATGGAGGACGCATGTTTAGGGACTGATACTCAGGAAGCTCATGTTATTTCTTTCCTTCTTCCAGGCTGGTAGGAAAACACTTGCTGACAAGTATGACTATGTTATGCATGGAAAGCTTTACAAGATTTCAGAGGACATTTCCAGTGAAAAAGAAGCTACTAAAGTGTATGACTTCTCTGAACTCTAGATTAGTGATTTTGTATGGGTTTCTAATCTTGCAGGATTTGATTTATGCTATATATTTGAGTAATATATGATTTAATGTGAGATTGATTTCTTACCTTCATATAGCCGAGGAAGAATTTGCTCTATAACCATGTTGCTGAAGCTCTTTAGTTTGAGAGTAAATAATGATTCTCTGATTTGCCCTTCAGCTCCTTAATCCCGGCTTCTTAATGCATGTCCATATGATCCTGTGTGGGTGGGGCAGTGGTGTTGAGATTGCTTGATGCGTGTTTTGCTAAACAGCCTGGTGTATATACTCCCAAAGGAGATTGCTTCCTTTACGGAGGGAGTATTTTGTTTCATTGACCCATGTCTTCTGTTACTTCGTTCTTAGATGTTATTACTGCTAATAGAATGGAGCACTTTGTACACTGATAATAGATACTGCAGTTTTGCTAAAACACATCTAGATGTGGCTTAAGTAATGTTATTTTATTATGTTCCGAATCCCATACAAGTGTTGTACTACAGAAGGAGTCCTAGCGGACTACAGCATGCCAACCGTGCTAGACGTAGCATGACTACAACTCTGTTTCGTGTCCACCAAGAAAGAGAGTTGTTTGCCCCTTTATATAGTACCAGCTAGTCATAGAAAGATGAGAGAGAGATCTCCACCAGATTAGCACGTAGAGGGTTTGTCCTCTCGTGTAATGTAATACTCCTCCCAATTATAGTGATACGCCGCCGTGCATTTCGTGGTTTTCTCCCGTAAGGGTTTCCACGTAAAAATCTGTGTCTCTTTGTCTCGTTTATTTCTCGTTATTATCTAACAAGTAATGCACATCTAAGCTCTATATCATTGATTTTACGTGGAGATTCGTGCAGATAATTTTTTTTCCTTCCTAGTTTGGTTGAGTCACTTTAGAAATTTCCTTCCATAGGTTTATAGTTCATTGGTGTTGAGTATGCACCGTGGTCGTAACTCCTAACTATGAATGAAGTAGCAACTCTTATGGCACCTGGTTGCTCCTGCTCTTTGTGTGGAGAACTTTTTTTTTGCAGCAAACTTGTGTAGTTGGGTGTGATTTGACACACAACGAAGTTTGGTGGTTTCCGATTGTTACTACAGCACGGCCTCTGTTGAAGTTTTTGGCAAGCAATTCCTGGGCTGCTTGGAAGTGTTTGTTGGGGTCTTTCTTTCCTGCTGCTTCTGTGTCCAGGATTCGGTGCTATTTTGATCAGCATGTTGGAAGGCTCGTGTTGGCCAATGGAGTATTATTTTTCTGCAAGGCTGCTTTTTTTTGCGAGGGAAAAACTTGTATTACTCATTCAAAAAGTCCTTACAATCATATCACCAAAGTCTCCTCTGGACCAGCCCCTATCCAGGTCACTAATAGAAAAACCCCCATTCGTCCGGTTGGTTAGGGCCTTTTGTCCCGGTTCTTGAACCGGGACTAAAGGGTTGTTACTAATGCCCTAGACCTTTAGTCCCGGTTCTAACACGAACCGGGACAGATGGGCCTCCACGTGGCCGGTGCATCGAGCCCAGGCAGGAGGGCCTTTGGTCCCGGTTGGTGGCATCAACTAGGACCAAAAAGCATCCACGCGTCAGCATTTCAGGGGCTGGGGTTTTTGTTTTTTTTTGAAGGGGAGGGGGGGCGTTGGGGTTTTTGGGGGGTTAGTTTAGGTGTTTCATATATTGTGTTAGCTAGCTAATTAATAGAGATAAGTGTCCTCTCTTATGTCCGTGCTTGGTCGACGCTACGTACTATACATAGAGAGGCCCTCGACACGCTAGCTAGTAAGAAATGAAGGAAACCATTAAGTACAGAAGTTCGTCATGCATACCGAGAAAAGTGATCGATCGACCTCTCCTTCTCCGAGAGATTGGTCGAACAACAAGTTTTCGTATTATCTATCCGACGCTATTGGCTACATACATATACAATACGTAAGATCTCTTACAATCCCCTAGCATTTGAAATCAACTTCCATATGGTATTCTCCGACTTTATTGATGATGTGGTCAAGAAAGAATCCCGTCAATTCCTCTTGAATTGCTTTCATGCGATCTTGTGGTAGGAGTTCATTCCGCATCTGCCACGTCTAATTTGAAGAAGGGGGTTAGTACATATATATGAATGGAACTCAATAGAAATGATGGTGTAATAAAATGAAATTATGAATATTATTGCTTACGCACTTCATATTGTCTTTTACAGTAGCCCTGCTTATTTTTCAAAGTCGTGTTGTAGATGAACTCGCACACGTAGTATCCACAGTAATCATTTCCTTGTTCCTGCCACAAGTACTTTACGAGAAATAGAGGTCAATCAAACTGATAATGAAGCATTATAAATGGCATTGATGAAAGTATAGCTATAGAATCAATGGGAGATGCGCGCAACTAGCTAGCTAGTAGTACTTACTTTCGGGTATATATATCGCAGCTCCTTCGGCAGTCCCGGAGCTTCTACGGTGAACTGTTTTCAAACCCTGTAAGCCAAAGAAAATAATAATTATTACTTGAGATATCAGGAAATGAACAAAAAGTTGCCGATATGGTGCGATAATGATCGATTGAACTTACTTGTTGACCATTTTAGTCATGTCCGAATAGGTTTCGGGATCTTTTCGTCTTGAGTCTAAGACGGTTACTAGTCCCCGCTCAAGCTTAATCTCCAGAAGAACATAGTGGAAGCTGCGCACGCATGCATAACTCATCAATTACATTACTATAACCTCGCTCGAGTAATAAGGGAAATCGAATATGCACACGACAGTAACACTCACTCGAAGTTGTAAGGAAAGAGTATTAAATCTTTGTTTTGATTTTTTATCACGATTGTATCAAGTAGGCCTCGGCCTCTTCGGCGTTCTTTGTAACCAGAAATTCATCTATGATATTTGTGTTAATAAACCCAATATCATACATTTCTTGTTTTCTGCATTCGACGATCTTCAATCTGCATAATATAGTGAGGATAATTAATTATAAATGCATACAATGAAAGAGTTGAGCTATATATAGAGACTTAATGACAGAAATAGTACTTACAGACAATAGCAAAAGACCGTTAGTTTTGTTAGGGTTTGATCCCTAGTATCCATTATGTTCTGAGATTGATGTTGCTATGACTTTGCTATGCTTAATGCTTGTCACTAGGGCCTGAGTGCCATGATTTCAGATCTGAACCTATTATATTTTCATGAATATATGTGTGTTCTTGATCCTATCTTGGAAGTCTATAGTCACCTATTATGTGTTATGATCCGGCAACCCTGAAGTGACAATAATCGGGACCACTCCCGGTGATGACCATAGTTTGAGGAGTTCATGTATTCACTATGTGCTAATGCTTTGTTCCGGTTCTCTATTAAAAGGAGACCTTAATATCCCTTAGTTTTCAATAGGACCCCGCTGCCACGGGAGGGTAGGACAAAAGATGTCATGCAAGTTCTTTTCCATAAGCACGTATGACTATTTACGGAATACATGCCTACATTACATTGATGAACTGGAGCTAGTTCTGCGTCACCCTATGTTATGACTGTTACATGATGAACCACATCCGGCATAATTATCCATCATTGATCCGGTGCCTACGAGTTTTCTATATATTGGTTCTTGCTTATTTACTTTTCCGTTGCTATTGTTACAATCGCTATAAAAATACCAAAAACATTACTTTTGCTGTCTTTATTTTTGTTACCGTTACCATCATTATCATATTGCTTTGCTAGTAAACACTTTGCTGCAGATACTAAGTTTCCCGGTGTGGTTGAATTGACAACTCAGCTGCTAATACTTGAGAATATTCTTTGGGTCCCCTTGTGTCGAATCAATAAATTTGGGTTAAATACTCTACCCTCGAAAACTGTTGCGATCCCCTATACTTGTGGGTTATCAAGACCTTTTTCTAGCGCCATTGCCGGGGAGCATAGCTCTATTCTTTGAGTCACTTGGGGTTTATATCTGCTGGACACTATGAAGAACTTGAAAGACGCTAAGACAACTATTCATCCCTCAACTACGAGGGGAGGTAAGGAACTACCATCTAGCTTTGCACTTGATTCACCTTCTATTATAAACAAGCTAGCGACACCTAAACCTGCTTCTGCTATTCGTTCCAATATGTCGCATATTATTGATGATGCCACTTCTGCTATGCATGATACTTATGATAAAACTACTTCTATGCTTGATACTACTGTGCCTCTTGGTGAATTTCTATATGAACAAATTTCTAAGTCTAGAGAAAGAGAAATTATTGAAACTGAACACGACGATGTTAGTGATGATGAAAATAGGCCTGCTATTCCTAAGGGTTACCTTTTTAATGCTGAATCTACTGAAGCTATTCTTGCTTGCCAGGATAGTCTTGAACGTAATAGGTTGCTAGTTAAATGGAGTAAAGAATCTTTTAGAGGTAGGATGAGACCCGACCTTGCTTTTGCTACTTTACCTATCTGTGTTTCTGATCAGGATTATTATGATTTTTCTGGTGATCCAGATATAATTACTTTGGTTGAATCTGATCCTTTTTATGGCTATGAATCTGAAACTGTTGTGGCACATCTTCGTAAGTTAGATGATATAGCTGCCCTGTTTACTAATAATGAGAGATCGCGCTACCTTTATTTACTCAAAATATTTTTGTTCTCATTAAAGGGTGATGCTAAGATATGGTTTAATTCTTTTGATCCTGGTTGTGTGCAAAGTCCCTAGGATATGGTTTATTACTTCTCTGCTAAATATTTCCCTGCTCATAAGAAACAAGCTGCTTTGAGGGATATATATAATTTTGTGCAAATTGAAGAGGAGAGTCTCCCACAAGCTTGGGGGAGGCTTCTCAAGTTACTTAATGCTTTGCCTGATTATCCTCTTAAGAAACCTGAAATACTTGATATCTTTTATAATGGACTAATTGATGCTTCCAGAGATTACCTGGATAGTTGTGTTGGTTCTCTTTTCAGGGAAAGAACACCGGATGAAGCTGAAATTGTATTGAATAATATGTTGACAAATGAAAATAATTGGGCACCTCCTGAGTCAACTCCCGAGCCAGCTCCTGAGCCAATTACTGAGCCTATTCCTAAACCAACTCCGAAAAAGAGAGGTGTCCTATTTCTCAGTCCCGAAGATATGCAAGAGGCAAAGAAAACTATGAAAGAAAAAGGTATTAAAGTTGAAGATGTTAAGAATTTACCTCCTATTGAAGAAATACATGGTCTTAATTTACCGCCTGTTGAAGAAGTATATGATCTCAATTACTTATTTAATGAAGAACCTCCCGACATCCCGACACAGGTAGTAAAGGTAAATTCTCTCTACAGATATGATAAAAGTGAAGTCCCTTCTACTAAAATTGCTAGTCAGTGCTTGGATGAGTTTGATGACTTTATGTTTAAGCAAGATGACTTTAATGCTTATTTTGGTAGACAATTAAAACAGAACACCTTTATGCTTAAACGCTTGAGTGATTATATAGATAATATTAGAGGTGAACTTAAACTTGTTAGCAAACATGCTTCTATGGTTACCACTCAAGTAGAACAAGTACTTAAAGCTCAGAAAGAAGTGCTTAATGAAATGAATAGTAAGAAAAATGATTATGCTGTTAGAGTGGCTACTAGAACTGGTAGAATGACTCAGGTACCTTTGTATCCTGAAGGCCACCCTAAGAGAATCGAGCAAGATTCTCAGAGAAATAATATTGATATGCCTAGTTCTTCTAAAAGGAAGAAAAAGAAAAATGATAGAACTGTGCAAACTTCTAATGAACCTATTGCCGAACCACCTGATAATCCAAATGATATATCTATGTCTGATGCTGAAACATAATCTGGTAATGATCATGAACCTAGTAAAAACGTTAATGATGATGTTCATGATGATGCTCAACCTAGCAATGATAATGATGTAGAAGTTGAACCTGCTGTTGATCTTGATAACCCACAATCAAAGAATCAACATTATGATAAAAGATACTTCGTTGACAGGAAACATGGTAAAGAAAGAGAACCATGGGTTCAGAAACCCATGCCTTTTCCTCCCAAACCATCCAAGAAAAAGGGTGATGAGGATTTTGAGCGCTTTGCTGAAATGATTAGACCTATCTTTTTCCGTATGCGATTAACTGATGTGCTCAAAACAAATCCTTATTCTAAGTATATGAAGGATATTATTACTAATAAAAAAAAGATACCTAAAGCTGAAATTTCCACCATGCTTGCTAATTACACTTTTAAGGGTGGAGTACCAAAGAAACTTGGAGATCCCGGAATACCTACTATACCATGCTCCATTAAAGGAAATTATGTTAAAACTGCTTTATGTGATCTTGGAGCCGGTGTTAGTGTTATGCCTCTCTCTTTATATCGTAGACTTGACTTGAATAAGTTAACACCTACTGAAATATCTTTGCAAATGGCTGATAAATCAACTGCTATACCTGTCGGTATTTGTGAGGATGCGCCTGTTGTGGTTGCAAACGTTACTATTTTAACGGACTTTATTATTCTTGATATTCCCGAGGATGATAGTATGTCTATTATTCTTGGAAGACCTTTCCTTAATACTGCAGGGGCTGTTATTGATTGCAAAAAAGGCAATGTCACTTTTCATGTTAATGGCAATGAACACACGGTACACTTTCCGAGGAAACAACCTCAAGTTTACAGTATCAACTCTATTGGAAAAATTCCATCGATTATATTCGGAGGTTTTGAATTTCCTCTCCCTACTGTCAAAAGGAAGTATGATATACTCATTGTTGGGGATTTTCATATCCCCGTTGAGGTAATTTAGTGCTATTCGAAATTTCTCCGGTTCCATGTTAATCGAAATGAGCTCGTTAACAAGACTTGATCAACCTTGTTAGTGGATTCATTTTGATGATCACGAGATGGATGAAACTAGAAGCACAACCTTTTGTACCCTCTTTATATTTTCTTTTGTTTAGTAGAAATAAAGTAAAATAGTATTTTTCTGTCTGTCTTCTGACTTATCCGCTCAATATAAAAATTTCTCGAAAATAAAAGTCCTCAGAATGCCATGCCAATTTAATATGATTTTTTTGGAATTATTTGAGAATTTACTGTGCAAAAATCACCGCGGGGGAGCTGCCACCTGGCCACGAGGGTGTAGGGTGCGCCCTACCCCCCTAGGCGCGCCCCCCTACCTCGTGGACCCACGGTGGCCCTCCTCCACTTATCCCTGCACCCATCTTCTTCCTCTGTCTCACACAAACCCGAAAAACCAACTCAAGCACGAGTTCCAGCCCCGTTGCTGTGATTTTCGATCTCCTTGCTCAAAGCACCTCTCGCAAAACTGCTTGGGGAGATTGTTCCTTGGTATGTGACTCCTCCATTGGTCCAATTAGTTTTTGTTCTAGTTCTTTATTCATTGCAAATTTGTGCTGCATAGGTGACCATGTTCTTGAGCTTGCATGTCAAATTTATATGGTTCTAAATAGTTCTAATGCTTGATAAAGGCCCTAGGCACTTGTGGGAGTTGTTGCTATCAATTTTATTGAAGTTGGTTCACTTTTACTTGAAGTCACTAAAATTTTTAGATTGTTTCAGAAATAATAAAGAGACTTTTGAGGGGCTCGTCGAGCCGAAGCTCTAAGGAGAAACAAACAGAAGAAGAACAGAAGCCCAAATTTAATTTGCCTCGTATCGCGGAGGTTCGGCCGTGTGAATGGCCTTCCGATGACTTCTTGAGGAGAGACGGGATTTATGAGGATTTCTATCCATTAATTGAGAACGTCGGCCTCACCAACTTCCTCCGCGACCAACGTCGTCAGTATTTCTTACTCACAAATACTTTTGTGCAGAACTTCTATTTTTTCCCTAAGAAATCACCTCCAACAGTAGAGTTTCATTTATATGACGTTGTTAAAGAGATGCCATTAGCTGAATTTTGCGAGGTTTGCAAAATACCCTTTGAGGGCACCTTAGATGAATCACACCGTAATGAAGTGGAAGCTTTTATTAACACTATCACAGTGGGAGAAACCAGAAAGGTTTCTGATGCAAGAATCACTAGCATACATTTTCCTGTATTACGATACTTTGCCTTATTTGCTAGTCGTTGCCTGATAGGTCGCGGAAACTGTGAAAACCTTAGTATTCCTGATGTTATCGTTTTGTTCCATGGTTTATATCGAAGTAACTCTGTTAGTATGGGTGGAATTGTTGCTAGGAGGCCCCATCTTTGGAGGTATTTATGCCTCACGCCTAGCTGAATATTTTGAAATACCTATTAGGCATGAGGAGGAAGAGGAAACATCGCTGCCTCGTGCTTATTTAGATTATAGGAGTATGCTAGCGCATGATTTTCTTATTAAGAGTCGTGAAGGGGAACTCAAATATAAATTGTACTTTGATAAACATCACCCTGAGATTATTACTTTACCTGCTCCCTCTTTGTTTAACTTGTCTGCAGGTCCTCACATCGTTCCGTGGGCGGCCATTCAAGCCTATCGAAATCCTGCACCCGCCCCGGAAACGGAACCACAAGATGGGCCTCCACGACTATCTGTTTATTCTTGGGATCCAGAGAAGGCTGCCAGCCAGTGGCAGCCGGAGCCTTCTTCGTCACAGTATGACCCCAGCTTCACTTATGGGTATCAGCCAGGCCATCCCTGGCAATAGACCAACTTAGGCTAAAAGCCTAAGCTTGGGGGAGTATGTATTTCCCACCGACATTACATTCATGTTCACACACACTCATTGCTAGATGTTGGTGCTCATACTCTTTCACTGTAATATCCATGCTAGTTTATTTTCTTTTTCCTGCTTTCTTCTTGTGTGTTTAATAAACCTTAAGAAAAAAAATAAAATTAGTTAGTCTACTTTCCTTGCTTGTAGTAGAATTAAAAAGGAAAATCCAAAAATATTTCCCGTTCTTCTTTTGCTTGTTGGGAGCTTTCCCGTGTAAATAGTTTTTCTTTTCCTTTCTTTGGGGGTCGAGAAGACCATATTGAAAATGCTTAGTGGCTCATATATGCATTATTGTTTATCTAACTTAGAGCCCATATTACTTGTCTTCTCTCTTGAGTTGAATGCTTGCAGATTCCAGCTTAGTTCAATGCACGTGCACTCTTATTATTATACACACCATTCGGTCGTGCAAGTGAAAGGCAATAATGATGATATATGATGGACTTATTGGGATGAGAAAAGCTGGTATGAACTCGACCTCTCTTGTTTTTGTAAATATGATGATTCATCGTTCCTGGGTTAGCTATTATGAAGTAAACATATTTGCAATGACATTTAGAGATTATAGTTGCTTGTGTCATGCTTGATTAGCTATGAGTTATAATGGTTTACCTTGCGTGCCAACATGCTATTAGAATGATTATGATGTGGTATGAGGGGATGGTATCCTCCTTTAAATGAATTGAGTGACTAGACTTGGCACATGTTCACGCATGTAGTTGAATCAAATCAACATAGCCTTCATGATATTTATGTTCATGGTGGATTATATCCTACTCATGCTTGTATTCGGTGTAAATTAATTTCGATGCATGTTTACGACTGTTGTCGCTCTCCCAGTTGGTCGCTTCCCAGACTTTTTGCTAGCCTTCACCTTCACTAAGCGGGAATACTGCTTGTACATCCAAACTCCTTAAACCCCAAGTTGTTCCATATGAGTCCACTATACCTTCCTATATGCGGTATCTACCTGCCGTTCCAAGTAAATTTGTATGTGCCAAACTCCAAACCTTCAAATGAAATTCTGTTTTGTATGCTCGAGCAGCTCGTGTGCAACTAGGGCTACCTATATCTTCCATGCTAGGTGGGTTATTCTCAAGAGGAGTGGACTCCGCTCCTCATTCACGAGAAAGGGCCGGTAACCGGGATGCCCAATCCCATGATCCAAAAAGATGAAAGCAAATCAAAATAATTAAACAAAGCTCCCCCGGGACCCGTTGAATGTTGAAGGCACTCGTTGTTTCGAGCAAGCCATGGATTGATGCTTGTGGAGGAGGGGGAGTATAAACCTTTACCATTCTGTTTGGGAACTGCCTATAATGCATGTAGTATGGAAGATACAGCCATCTCATAGTTGTTGCGTTGACAATGAAAGTATGTCGCTCAAAATATAATTTATCTCTATTTCAAAATCGAACTCTGGCACCTCTATAAATCCCTGCTTCCCTCTGCGAAGGGCCTATCTATTTACTTTTATGTTGAGTCATCACCCTTCTTATTAAAAAGCACCCGCTGGAGAGCACGCTGTCATTTGCATTCATTATAATTAGTTTATTTTGAGTATGACTTGACTGGATCTCTTTTACCATGAATTACAATGTTTAGTCAGTCCTTGATCTTTAAAGGTGCTCTGCATTTATGTTTTGCGGTCTCAGAAAGGGCTAGCGAGATACCATTTTGTTATATCATGTTATGATTATTTTGAGAAAGTGTTGTCATCCGAGTTTTGTTATTATGGCTCACTAGCTGATTATGCTATTGTTATGAGTAATTGTGAGACCTACGTGTTATTGTGAGTATGGTTAGTTCATAATAATTGCTAAAACTTGAATGCTGGCTTTTCATGTTTACAACAACAAGAGCAAACAGAGTTTGTAGAAGTTTTTCTTTTTCTCTTTTAGTTTGTCAACTGAATTGCTTGAGGACAAGCAAGGGTTTAAGCTTGGGGGAGTTGATACGTCTCTGTTGTATCTACTTTTCCAAACACTTTTTGCCCTTGTTTTGGACTCTAACTTGTATGATTTGAATGGAACTAACCCAGACTGACGCTGTTTTCAACAGAATTGCCATGATGTTGTTTTATGTGTAGAAAACAAAAATTCTCGGAATGACCTGAAACTCCATGGAATATCTTATAATAAATAATAAAAAATCCTCACCAAAGATGAAGACCAGGGGGCCCGCACCCTGTCCACGAGGGTGGGGGGCGCGCCCCTTCCCCGTGGGTGCGCCCCCCTACCTCGTGGGCCCCCTGGATGCCCTCCGACGCCAACTCCAACTCCATATACCGGCTTTCGGGGAGAAAAAAATAAGAGAGAAGAAATCATCGCGTTTTACGGTACAGAGCCGCCGCCAAGCCCTAATCTCTCTCGGGAGGGCTGATCTGGAGTCCGTTCGGGGCTCCCGAGAGGGGGACTCGTCGCCGTCTTCATCATCAACCATCCTCCATCACCAATTTCATGATGCTCGCCGCCGTGCGTGAGTAATTGCATCGTAGGCTTGCTGGACGGTGATGGGTTGGATGAGATTTATCATGTAATCGAGTTAATCTTGTTAGGGTTTGATCCTTAGTATCCATTATGTTCTGAGATTGATGTTGCTATGACTTTGCTATGCTTAATGCTTGTCACTAGGGCCCGAGTGCCATGATTTCAGATCTGAACCTATTATGTTTTCATGAATATATGTGTGTTCATGATCCTATCTTGCAAGTCTATAGTCACCTACTATGTGTTATGATCCGGCAACCCCGAAGTGACAATAATCGGGACCACTCCCGGTGATGACCATAGTTTGAGGAGTTCATGTATTCACTATGTGCTAATGCTTTGTTCCGGTTCTCTATTAAAAGGAGGCCTTAATATCCCTTAGTTTCCAATAGGACCCCGCTGCCACGGGAGGGTAGGACAGAAGATGTCATGCAAGTTCTTTTCCATAAGCACGTATGACTATTTACGGAATACATGCCTACATTACATTGATGAACTGGAGCTAGTTCTGTGTCACCCTATGTTATGACTGTTACATGATGAACCACATCCGGCATAATTATCCATCATTGATCCGGTGCCTACGAGTTTTCTATATACTGGTTCTCGCTTATTACTTTTCCGTTGCTATTGTTACAATCGCTACAAAAATACCAAAAACATTACTTTTGCTGTCTTTACTTTTGTTACAATTACCGTCATTATCATATTGCTTTGCTACTAAACACTTTGCTACATATACTAAGTTTCCCGGTGTGGTTGAATTGACAACTCAGCTGCTAATACTTGAGAATTTTCTTTGGCTCCCCTTGTGTCGAATCAATAAATTTGGGTTGAATACTCTACCCTCGAAAACTGTTGCGATCCCCTATACTTGTGGGTTATCAAGACCTTTTTCTAGCACCGTTGCCAGGGAGCATAGCTCTATTCTTTGAGTCACTTGGGATTTATATCTGCTGGGCACTATGAAGAACTTGAAAGACGCTAAGACAACTATTTATACGAGGTGAGGTAAGGAACTACCATCTAGCTCTGCATTTGATTCACCTTCTGTTATAAACAAGCTAGCGACACCTAAACCTGCTTCTGCTATTCGTTCCAATATGTCGCATGTTATTGATGATGCCACTTCTGCTATGCATGATACTTATGATGAAACTACTTCTATACTTGTGGGTTATCAGGGCAGGGCTCGGCTGCGACGGTGGAGGGCAAGGGCGTGGGCGACGGCGTCGGGGCAGGGCTCGGCGGCGACGGTGACGAGGAGCAGCGTGGGGCGTCGGAGCGAAGAACAAGTGAATTTTGGAGAAACTGCTAAGTGTTTGCTTATATAGAAAAGGCTTTGGTCCCAGTTCGTGGCATCAACCGGGACCAATGCAACCCTTTAGTCCCGGTTAATGCCAGCAACCGGGACCAAAGGTCCCTTTTCAGCAGCCCAAAGGGCGGGAAGCGACGGCCT